>NC_140178.1:96234009-96236509 GCF_963971535.1 Notolepis coatsorum
GAGGGGGGGAGGAGGGGAGAGGGAGGTAGAGGAGGGTTGTTCAAAAAAAGAAAAGGGAGAAGAAATAATCATTAGACTGATTGTAGGCAGAATGGGTAATTCCTCAGAGTCGGGATACAAATGAAAATGATAATTGATTTGAATTACTACTGGAGCTTTTGGGTTACAATGGCTTTCTGCTGAGCACAGAAAAGACGTCTAAGTCAGTAGCAATATTGTATAAATGTAAGGATATATTAAACTACAAAGCCTTGCACATCATTCTTTACATATCTTACTGTGTGGAAGTATGGGGGTCGACATTTAAAAATACTGTAAATCCAATAGTCTTACTGCAAAAGCGGACCATTCGGAACCTTTTCAATGCTGGTTACTATGAACACACAAATCCATTGTTTATAAAGTCTCATATTATGAAATTTTATGATTTGGTTTATTATAAAACTATGCAAATAATGTACAGAGCTAAAGCAAAGTTACTCCCAGACGGGGTGCAAAGGTATTTTTCAATACATGAAAGAAAATATGATTTGAGAGATATTTGTAAAATGTACTGTTCGAAAAGCTACGAAAGGGATTAAAAGGAAGTTTATTTCTATTATTGGGGTTAACTTGTGGAACAATGCTGATATACAGTTAAGAATGAGTAATTCGCTTTTGGTTTAAAGCTATTTTTGAAAACTACAAAGGTGAATAATACAGTTTTTTGCTATTTTCTTTTAGAATACTGTTTGAGTCTTAATTCTGTTAAGAATATAGGACAGGCATATATATTGTGTATATTGTAATCTGTGAGACGATGACTGAATAAACTACTACTACTACTACTTTTGCTCCTCGACAGGAGAGAGACAGGTTCTCGCCCCCCCCCCCCCCCCCCCCTCAATGACCTCAATTGTAATTTCAAGAATAAATAAAGGTTGATGAGGTTGATTGTGTGAGAGTGCAGTGCGTCAATAAGACACTGTGATTGTGTGTTATTTCAACACATCAATCAATCAATCAAATGTATTTGTATAGCACATTTATACATGACACTTGTCAACCAAAGTGCTTCACAGTAAGGCCCTGTCCACACGAACGCGGCGTGTTATGTAACCGTGATTTAATGTGCGCAGTTGCACTGTTCATCCACACGCAACCGGGTTTTTGGAACACTGCAACCGTGTTCTTTATAATAATAATAAATAATTTAGGACCTGCTCAGAGGTCATTAATCGGCATGCATGCAATGCATGTATGCAATTCGTCTCTGCGATTAACCCATACCGTCGTCCTTCCCCCCCAAGGGCAGCCGGGAGCAGACAGGCGTCAACGTGAGCCGCGCCAGGGGACCAATCGAAGTGCTCCTGTCCGTCTTCGTCAAGGACGCCACAGCGTTAGCGATCTGTTGTTGTGCATGTTTTTCCATTGGGTTTATCTTATCGGGGGGGGAAACCCTTGCGAGCACGGGGAGAACATGCAAACTCCACACAGAAAGGCCTGGGAGATACCCCACCTGGGTACCTGGCATCATGGAAACCGGGTCCCCAAGCGGGAATTGAACCCTGGACCTTCTTGCTGTGAGGCGACAGTGTTTAACCACTACACCACCGTGCCGCTTTTATAACCGGAGTCCAGGGTGGAGTTTTGGGCTCATCCCGGTTGCATTGGTTGCGTGTGGACATAGTAACCGAGATTATTTCCAGTGTCCCAATCGCTGCGGCTACCAACTCTTCGGTTCAAATAACAAACTCAGCAAGACCGACGGCTTCTCGGTTACAGTGGGTGACAATATTGTCACAAGGAAAGATGAAATTACCTACCTGGGTTCCATCCTAGAGGCTAATCTTTCCTGTGACAAGATGGCATCCAATGTAATAAAAAAAGTCAACCAACGAACTCGATTCTTGTACTGGATCTCCTCCCTGGTAAACAAGAATACCCTGAAGACTCTGGCAGGAGCACTCATTCAAGGGTACTACGACTATGCTTGCACCTCATGGTACCAAAGCACCTCAAAGGCGCTAAAAAACAAATTACAAACATCTCAAAACAAGCTAGTCAGACTACTGCTTGACCTTACTCCTAGAACCCACCTCACCCCTGCCCACTTTGACAACCTAGGATGCAGGGAGCGAAATTTACTTTTTGACTCACCGGCCAGTGGCGGGTAGATGGGAAGAGTCTACCCGCCAAGCATATTTCTTACCTGCCAAAATTTCTTTGATTAAAAAAATATATATATATATTTTATATAAAAAAATTTTTTTAAATAAAATATATATTATATAATCATACTTGTAGTTGTATTATCTGCGAGACATCGCCACCACGCAATAAGTCAAAATGCTTGCTATCTGCAAACAGCTCCACTGTCTGTGTGTATACTTGAGTAGCCTCCAGCTCCAGCAAGGATTCTCCGGCCCTGCAGCTAGACCCTATATTCAGCTAGACCCTACATTCAGCATGCAAGGATTCTCCGGCGATGCAGCTGGACCCTATTTATAACGTTACGGTT
>NC_140178.1:96241509-96255279 GCF_963971535.1 Notolepis coatsorum
ATCCCCTTTAAGAAACACATCCCCTACATCCACTTTAAGAAACACATCCCCTACATCCCCTTTAAGAAACACATCCCCTACATCCACTTTAAGAAACACACAGCTGGGCCTGGGATACTGTGGGGGGGACACAAACACATCCCCTTTAAGAAACACACAGCTGGGCCTGGGATACTGTGGGGGGGACACAAACACATCCCCTTTAAGAAACACACAGCTGGGCCTGGGATACTGTGGGGGGGGGGGACAAAAACACACCCCCTTTAAGGAACAATGACACATCCCCTTTAAGGTAAACATGTCTCAATTAGAGTGGGGGGACCTTTAAGAAAATACATATTAGATCACACCAGGGAGACCAGGGAACACATAAATAACAGTATCATCAGTCTCCTTTAAGCACAGAATACCCTGGGGGGGGGGGGGGGGACACCTTTTGAGAAAATAATATTTCAAGGCTACAGTGGGGATATGAAGAACTGTGTATCATGTGATCTGTGTGTCGGGGCGATACTGCAAGCACAAGATAACAGACACATGCAAGAATCCCCTTTTAAAAGATATAACGGTACACATTGTCAAATTCTGCACACTGTAGGGAGGAAGTAAAGGAGCATAGAGGACTTGATTTGTAGATTAGGGATTCATTTTACATATTTACATTTACATTTAGTCATTTAGCTGACGCTTTTATCCAAAGCGACTTACAAGTTCTGTACGACAAGTCATCAGGAAGGGCACAACTCTATCAGCTGAGTAACAATGTTCATCAAAGTGTTGCGTGTTACAGTGTAGGTTAGTTTATTAGGACAAGTGCATGACAGTATGGTTAGTTAGGGTTAGATTTTTTTTTTTATTGTTTTTTTTAAATTTTTATTCAGATAATGGTTGAAGAAGTGCGTCTTTAGTCGACGGCGAAAGATTGGACGTGATTCGGCTGTCCTAACTGGGGTGGGTAGTTCATTCCACCATTGTGGGGCAAGGACTGAGAATAGGCGACTTCTCTTTGATGACCCTCCCGGAGCTTGGATAGGAGTAGGTCTGAGGCGGCCAGAAGATGCAGAGCGTAGGGGTCTTGAGGGTGTGTAGTTAGAGACCATTGACCGGAGGTAGGCGGGAGCGGTTCCCTTTGCCGCACGGTATGCTAGGTCGAGGGCCTTGAAGCGGATTCGTGCAGCAATGGGGAGCCAGTGCAGGTCCCTAAGATTCACTTTCGCGGCCACTTGGATTCATTCTGATTTGTAGATTAGGGATTCATTCTGATTCTTGGATTAGGGATTAATTCTGATTTGTAGATTAGGGATTCATTCTGATTCTTGGATTAGGGATTCATTCTGATTTGAGGATTAGCGATTCATTCTGATCCTTAGATTAGGGAATCATTCTGATTTGAGGATTAGCGATTCATTCTGATCCTTAGATTAGGGAATCATTCTGATTTGAGGATTAGCGATTCATTCTGATCCTTAGATTAGGGAATCATTCTGATCCTTAGATTATGAATTCATTCTGATTTGTAGATTAGGGATTCATTGTGATTCTTAGATTATGAATTCATTCTGATTTGTAGATTAGGAATTCATTCTGATTCTTAGATCAGGGATTAATTCGGCGTGTCCCCAGGACAGAGACCATCTTGAACGACTCTCTCCTTGATGAATATGTACAGCCTCTCGCAATTCTGGGATTACGGTAATCAATTGCAATTTTGATTCCCACCTCTGCTTATTGTGCATCCCGTAAAACACCCATTCCATTCTATATCTAAAGCTGGGTTTCCCCACAAACCCTGAGGCACCAAGTTCACCCGGAGTCCAGCGTACAACAGACGCTCTCTCTCCTTCTGCTATTAGTGTTGCTTGTGTGGGGGGAATGCGAAGCCATGGGCTCTCTCTCTCTCTCTCTCTCTCTCTCTCTCTCTCTCTCTCTCTCTCTCTCTCTCTCTCTCTCTCTCTCTCTCTCTCTCTCTCTCGTGTGGAATCAATGCATAGCACACTGTTGAGTCACTATTCTATTTCTCCATCACTCAACTGCTCATGGAAATGACCTAGGATCCTCTTATTTTCTACAATTCTCTGTACGAACAAATCATTTAATTTCTCTCTCTCTCTTTCTTTATCTCTCTATCTCTCACTATGTATCTCTCTCTCTCTCTCTCTCTCTCTCTCTCTCTCTCTCTCTCTCTCTCTCTCTCTATCTAAAGGAGGGAGGAGGGGATGGGGGAGACGCGGTGTAGAGACTTGGGGGAGGGGCAGCGTTCACAAGGACAGTATTATGGAGGAGGAGGAGGAGGAGGTCAGAGTCCTGTTAACCTTCTGACCCCAGACACTAAATCACTGGAGTCAGACGTTCACACTGTCATCGCTCTCCTTATATAGAAGCCACACAGCCAGTAAGCCTGTCCAACAGTCAGTAAGCCTGCCCAACAGCCAGTAAGCCTGCCCAACAGCCAGTAAGCCTGCCCAACAGTCAGTAAGCCTGCCCAACAGCCAGTAAGCCTGCCCAACAGCCAGTAAGCCTGCCCAACAGCCAGTAAGCCTGCCCAACAGCCAGTAAGCCTGCCCAACAGCCAGTAAGCCAGTCAGTAAGCCTGCCCAACAGCCAGTAAGCCTGCCCAACAGTCAGTAAGCCTGCCCAACAGCCAGTAAGCCTGCCCAACAGTCAGTAAGCCTGCCCAACAGTCAGTAAGCCTGCCCAACAGTCAGTAAGCCTGCCCAACAGCCAGTAAGCCTGCCCAACAGTCAGTAAGCCTGCCCAACAGTCAGTAAGCCTGCCCAACAGTCAGTAAGCCTGCCCAACAGCCAGTAAGCCTGCCCAACAGTCAGTAAGCCTGCCCAACAGTCAGTAATCCTGCCCAACAGTCAGTAAGCCTGCCCAACAGTCAGTAAGCCTGCCCAACAGTCAGTAAGCCTGCCCAACAGTCAGTAAGCCTGCCCAACAGTCAGTAAGCCTGCCCAACAGTCAGTAAGCCTGCCCAACAGTCAGTAAGCCTGCCCAACAGTCAGTAAGCCTGCCCAACAGCCAGTAAGCCTGCCCACCAGCCAGTAAGCCTGCCCAACAGCCAGTAGGCTTGCCAGTCAGTAAATCAACCAATCAGCCAAGCCATTGAGCCATACAGACTATTAACCAGACAGAATATTAACCATGACACCTACTTCGGAGTTCCACAGGGGAGCTGCCTTGGTCCATTATTATTCTCACTATACATGCTGCCACTCGGAGACATCATTAGAAAACACAATGTATGTTTCCATAGTTATGCAGATGACACACAATTGTACATCTCCAACTTCCTAAAATTAAATGAGGGCAAAACTGAAATCCTACTAGTCGGTCCTATAACAAAAAGAGAAATGTTACAGAGCAATATGAGGCAACTTACTCCTTGGATCAAACCCGAAGTTACAAGTCTTGGTGTTATAATAGACTCAGACCTAAGCTTTAAATCACACATCAACAAGGTGACAAAAACATAATTTTCCACCTTAGAAACATAGCTAAGGTACGGCCGTTTATAAATCAAAAAGACGCTGAAAAACTGATCCATGCCTTTATCTCAAGCCGACTCGACTACTGTAATGCACTCCTCACTGGCCTCCCAAAAAAACACATAACGACTCCAACTCATTCAAAACTCGGCAGCTAGGCTACTAACTAGAACCAAGAGGAGAGACCACATCAGTCCTGTATTAGCTAACCTACACTGGCTTCCGGTAACATTTAGAATTGATTTTAAGGTCCTCCTCCTTATATACAAAGCACTAAATGGAACAGGACCAAGCTACATTGCAAATTCTCTAGTCAACTATGTGCCTCCTAGAACATTGCGATCATCTACTACTGGTCTATTGAAGGTTCCAAGCCACAGTCTAAGGAAACTCGGGGATGCAGCCTTTGCAAACCATGCACCAAAGGTATGGAACACACTACCTATGGACATTAGGGAAGCTATATCTCTTAATATTTTCAAAAATAAGCTAAAAACGTACCTCTTCACCATAGCCTTCTAATACACTCCACTGTACTGTAGCACTATTTCACTGTCCATTCTATTGCATAATTTTACTATCTATTCTATTCTACTATTCTATTATTGCACTGTATGATTTTACTCTGTCTATTGCTTTTTATTACAGGTTCAAAACGGTCAGGTTTTTTATTGCACTGGGCTACAGTTTTCTGTCTATTGTTTATTACAGGTTCAAAACTGTCGGGTATTGACCTGTGTGTGTATCGAGCAGAAGAGACTGTCATGAGCAGGAGACTACTGTCTGATACGGCTTGCCTTAAAATGTGCATTTGTGGTGTCAGGCAACAGGAGACTGAGCAGGGGAGACTGTCAGCTTTAATACTGTCTGATACGGCTTGCTTTAAAATGTGCATTGTGGTGTCAGGCAGAAGAGAAGACTGTCATGTTTTGAACTATGGATAACGAAAAAAGGTTTGGGACGACTTTGAACTGTTGAAACAGTCATTCAGAACAGTTTTACCATTGTACGACTTTGAACTGTTGAACAGTAATCCAGAACTATTTTATTGCACTGTAAAATATATATTTTTTTAATCTATTCTATTCTACAATTTTATTGCACTGCACTATTGCACTATTTTACTCTGTCTATTTTATCTTACTCTTTTTATTATTGTCTGTTTAAACCTGAATCAAACCATAAACAAGGTGGCCTATTGGGATGTTAGATCCTAATGTGAAAAACTGTAATTTTATATATCTGCACTTTATGTGCTAATTTTATGCCTGTCTTTTTTCTGTTGTGAAGCACTTTGAGCTGCAGTTTCTGTATGAAAGGTGCTATACAAATAAAGTTTATTATTATTATTATTAACCATACAGAATATTAACCAGACAGTCTATTAACCAAACCAAAAGCATCCCCTGAGCCTCTCCTCTCCTCTCCTCTCCTCTTCTCTTTTCTTCTCTTTTCTTCTCTTCTCTTCTCCTCTCCTCTCCTCTCTCCTCTCCTCTCTTCTCCTCTCATTTAATCTCATGTCATCTCAATTTCAAGATCCTCCTCATCACCTACAAAGCCCTTCACTCCCTTGCCCCCCCCGGTACCTAGCTGACCTCCTCCATCCCTACATCCCGCCCCGGAGGCTGCGGTCCTCTGACTCCGGTCTCCTCTCCATCCCCACCACCAACATGCAGACTGTTGGTCCCAGAGCCTTCTCTGTTGCCGCACCCACCCTCTGGAACTCACTCCCTCCAAACATCCATAGTGCTGCATCCCTGCACTCCTTCAAATCCCAACTCAAAACCCACCTTTTCACCAAATTTGTAAATGACTGCCTGATTTCCCCCTTTTTCTTTCGCTCTCTTTCTTTCTTTCATTTTGATTATTATTTTGTTGTTACGTTGTTCCCTGTTCCCCTCCCTTAGCTGTTGCCTTGGGTCTCCTGAAAGGAGCTATATTATTATTATTATTATTATTATTATTATTATTATTATTATTATTATTATTATTATTATTATTATTATTATTATTATTATTATTATCTCATCTCCTCTCACCACATCGGTTCTCTCGTTGACTTACCTGTTGTACGGTGTGGAGAACGTCGCCATGACGACGTCCCGCCCGTTGACGTGAATGACGTCCGTGACGGCCTGTAGGATGTTGAAGTAGAAGTGGGAGTCGCCGGGAATGGAGCAGTTGAGGCGGGACTTGAGGAAGGAGGTCCACTGTTTCTCCAGGACACGCTGTGACCCCCCGCCGTCGTTCTTGCACACCCTGGCCACCCGGGGGAACACCACCTGCACACACACACACACACACACACACACACACACACACACACACACACACACATGGGTCAAAGGTCACATATCACCACCTGACTAACACACACAGGATGTGTTCTCAAATGTAGAAGAGAAGGTTCTTTATTGAGACAGTAGGAAGGCTGAGAGGGAGACAGAGTAGAGGAGACACAGGAGAGAAGGTTCTTTATTGAGACAGTAGGAAGGCTGAGAGGGAGACAGAAGAGGAGACACAGGAGAGAAGGTTCTTTATGGAGACAGTAGGAAGGCTGAGAGGGCGACAGAGTAGAGGAGACACAGGAGAGAAGGTTCTTTATTGAGACAGTAGGAAGGCTGAGAGGGAGACAGAGTAGAGGAGACACAGGAGAGAAGGTTCTTTATTGAGACAGTAGGAAGGCTGAGAGGGAGACAGAGTAGAGGAGGCACAGGAGAGAAGGTTCTTTATTGAGACAGTAGGAAGGCTGAGAGGGAGACAGATTAGAGGAGACACAGGAGAGAAGGTTCTTTATTGAGACAGTAGGAAGGCTGAGAGGGAGACAGTAGGAAGGCTGAGAGGGAGACAGAGTAGAGGAGACACAGGAGAGAAGGTTCTTTATTGAGACAGTAGGAAGGCTGAGAGGGAGACAGAGTAGGGGAGACACAGGAGAGAAGGTTCTTTATTGAGACAGTAGGAAGGCTGAGAGGGAGACAGAGTAGGGGAGACACAGGAGAGAAGGTTCTTTATGGAGACAGTAGGACGGCTGAGAGGGAGACAGAGTAGAGGAGACACAGGAGAGAAGGTTCTTTATTGAGACAGTAGGAAGGCTGAGAGAGAGACAGAGTAGGGGAGACACAGGAGAGAAGGTTCTTTATTGAGACAGTAGGAAGGCTGAGAGGGAGACAGAGTAGAGGAGACACAGGAGAGAAGGTTCTTTATTGAGACAGTAGGAAGGCTGAGAGGAAGACAGAGTAGAGGAGACACAGGAGAGCAGGTTCTTTATTGAGACAGTAGGAAGGCTGAGAGGGAGACAGTAGAGGAGACACAGGAGAGAAGGTTCTTTATTGAGACAGTAGGAAGGCTGAGAGGGAGACAGATTAGAGGAGACACAGGAGAGAAGGTTCTTTATTGAGACAGTAGGAAGGCTGAGAGGGAGACAGAGTAGAGGAGACACAGGAGGGAAGGTTCTTTATTGAGACAGTAGGAAGGCTGAGAGGGAGACAGAGTAGAGGAGACACAGGAGGGAAGGTTCTTCATTGAGACAGTAGGAAGGCTGAGAGGGAGACAGAGTAGAGGAGACACAGGAGGGAAGGTTCTTTATTGAGACTGTAGGAAGGCTGAGAGGGAGACAGATTAGAGGAGACACAGGAGAGAAGGTTCTTTATTGAGACAGTAGGAAGGCTGAGAGGGAGACAGAGTAGAGGAGACACAGGAGGGAAGGTTCTTCATTGAGACAGTAGGAAGGCTGAGAGGGAGACAGAGTAGAGGAGACACAGGAGAGAAGGTTCTTTATTGAGACAGTAGGAAGGCTGAGAGGGAGACAGAGTAGAGGAGACACAGGAGGGAAGGTTCTTTATTGAGACAGTAGGAAGGCTGAGAGGGAGACAGAGTAGAGGAGACACAGGAGAGAAGGTTCTTTATTGAGACAGTAGGAAGGCTGAGAGTGAGACAGTAGAGGAGAGACACAGGAGACAGTGATCAATACTTAGCCTAGCTTAGCACAATAAATGGAAGCGGACATGACCGGTTAGCCCTAGCCATTTTCCAACTAACACCTCTCCCGAAGGCTAACCGATCATGTCTGCTTTCCATTCATTGTGCTAAGCTAGGCTAACATGCAGCCGGATAGCTTTTCTACTGAACGCACAGAGAGGAAACTGGTATCTATCTTCTCGTCTCTCTCTGGAGAAAGTCGGTGTGTTCTTTTAAGTACACAGCACTTGATTAAAAATACTTAGCGGGAGACGGCAGCCAGATGTGCAACTTGACTATAATAAGGTAATTTAAGGCCTGATATTCTATATTCTATCATTATATTTCAAATTGCATTGTGTCCAGATGGCAGAATTCAGTACTGTATCTACAAAACCTTCTGTTTAATCATCTTCCCTTTATTCATTTGCTTAGATCTTTCGTACATGTGATCACAAGAAGGTGCTGAATGAGCTCAGTGGCAGTTTTTCATGTCTGGTAATTTTTTGCATGGTTATTCAATGTCAAAGATGCAAAGAAAAATCATAATTTATATTCTCCTTTGTTTCATCACAATTTACTCAAGCCTAGTAACAGACACAGTATTTATGACATTGGGAATACATTCCATGATATCCCTAGATGTCCCTAGATACAAAGAACATGCAAATGGACCTTGTAGAAGTGGAGCAATCTTCCATTTACTTAGGTATGTATTTTTAGGCGGATTTTCAGAAAAGAGGGCTAGGGCTTAAGTACAGTACTTGAGTAAAAATACTTAGTTACTTTCCACCACTGCGTAAATGTCGTTACTTGCTAAGGGAAGCGTGTTTTACTCCGCGTCGCTGGTGGCGAGGAGTCACAGTGGGAAACCCAGCGGGACACTGAATTAAAGACACAGAGGAGGGACCCAGCGTGGCGATGTGGTGCGAGATCGTCTGCACCTGGCAGCGGCAGGAATCAAACTCACGACTTCTGAGGGCGGCCGCTTGGCGTAAGTGCTGCTCTGCGGCAGAGCCAGCGGTGTAATTAGTCGTGATGTTTGATGTCGTCACGCTGTATTTACTGCAATGAGTCTAACCCTGACCTGCAATTACAACCCGGGGGCCTGAGCGCCCACACACAGACACTCATGCACAGTGCACGTGCACCCACCCACAAGAGAGCATTCATTCACAGACAGACGGGGCCCATTCAGGCAGACATTGAGATGTACATGTATTATGCAGGACAGGTATGACTGGTGTCAGCTTTACACGTTACACTTCAATGTGCCACCACTCACAACCCAACACACACACACACACACACACACACACACACACACACACACACACACACACACACACACACACACACACACACACACACACACACACACACACACACACACAGTGCTCCCCTTGGTAAATGGTAAGTGGCTTTTATCCAAAGCTCTTTACAATTTTGTTCCTCACATTTTACCCATTCACACAGTGATGGCAGAGGCGACCATGCAAGGTGCCAACCTGCTCATTGGGAGCAGTTAGGGGGTTAAGTGTCTTGCTCAAGGACACATCGACACGCTGCCCAGGAGGAGCGGGAATCGAACCGGGAACCTCCGGATTGCCAGACGACTGCTCTACCTCCTGAGCCACTGTCGTCCCCTTACATTCTGGTGGGAAGATCACACACCCAGGCTTAGCAGTTCGCTTAAATGTGTGTGTGTGTGTGTGTGTGTGTGTGTGTGTGTGTGTGTGTGTGTGTGTGTGTGTGTGTGTGTGTGTGTGTGTGTGTGTGTGTGTGTGTGTGTGTGTGTGTGTGTGTGTGTGTGTGTGTGTGTGTGTGTGTGTGTGTGTGTGTGTGTATCTAAATCGTCCATTGATTGATTCAAGCCCGTATCTGTTTGCATATCTATCGAGGTAACAGTCTGTGTTGGTATTTAACAAGTAGATAGAATGCATTGGAAAAGCAGAGCGAGTGCACTGGGGTCCTGACCACAGCTGTACAGGGAGGTGTAGTCTGACGTCACTGGGGTCCTGACCACAGCTGTACAGGGAGGTGTAGTCTGACGTCACTGGGGTCCTGACCACAGCTGTACAGGGAGGTGTAGTCTGACGTCACTGGGGTCCTGACCACAGCTGTACAGGGAGGTGTAGTCTGACGTCACTGGGGTCCTGACCACAGCTGTACAGGGAGGTGTAGTCTGACGTCACTGGGGTCCTGACCACAGCTGTACAGGGAGGTGTAGTCTGACGTCACTGGGGTCCTGACCACAGCTGTACAGGGAGGTGTAGTCTGACGTCACTGGGGTCCTGACCACAGCTGTACAGGGAGGTGTAGTCTGACGTCACTGGGGTCCTGACCACAGCTGTACAGGGAGGTGTAGTCTGACGTCACTGGGGTCCTGACCACAGCTGTACAGGGAGGTGTAGTCTGACGTCACTGGGGTCCTGACCACAGCTGTACAGGGAGGTGTAGTCTGACGTCACTGGGGTCCTGACCACAGCTGTACAGGGAGGTGTAGTCTGACGTCACTGGGGTCCTGACCACAGCTGTACAGGGAGGTGTAGTCTGACGTCACTGGGGTCCTGACCACAGCTGTACAGGGAGGTGTAGTCTGACGTCACTGGGGTCCTGACCACAGCTGTACAGGGAGGTGTAGTCTGACGTCACTCTGGACCGCCCGCAAGGGATTTATCATTGTGAAAATGGATTATCGGCTATTGGAACAATTCTGCCGCATGGAACGTGAAAAGCTTTCCATTTTTGCACAAAACGAGTTCCCTTCTATGACTAACATTATTGTTTAAGCATTTTTGGTTTAAATAAAAAAATATTATGATTAATTGTAGGGATGCTCGATATTGGCTTTTTTACCGATACCGATATTCCGATATTGTCCAACTCTTAATTTCCGATACCGATATCAACCGATACCGATATATGCAGGGTTCCCCCCCCAAAAAAACTGAATAATTTCAGGTAACTAATAATTTCACTGGATATATATATAACAAATATTGTTATTGTTTTTTTCTTTTTTTAAACCGATACCGATATTCTCCGATATCACATTTTACTGCCGATACCGGCCGATAAATTTGGTCGGCCGATAATATCGGACATCCCTAATTAATTGCGATTATTTTCATGTTGAGCTACAGTATAGATTGTGGATGAATACGCACAGAAAGGTACAGCATGCAAATGCTAATGCTTTATTTGTTTTAAACGAGACGATTTAGAAATGGGCAATGGTGGAAATACATTGCGTTGGACAGAGGGTGGAACACGGAAAACGGCAATGACGTAACCACTACACCTCCCCATTAACCTGCTACAGAGCCCCCCCCCCCCCCTGTGATAACTGTTTACTTTGTAAAGTGAGCAAATCAGTCACAATGAAGAGTTAGCACTAGATCCAGTCTGTGAACCGTGTGGCGTGTGTGTATAATATAATATATACTGTATATAATATATACTGTATATGTACGCCGTGGGTGTAATGATGCTGAGATTCTCTCCCACAAAGACCCAGAGAGCGGAGAGGCTCAGTGATCGGTATTCAGGCTCAGTGAAACGCAGCCTGTCAGTTTGGGCTGAGAAACCATTATTTCTGGGTTTCTCGTTACCTCTCCTCGAGCTCTCCCTCGCTTGCTTGCGTTCTCTCTCTCTCCCTCTATCCCTCTCCTTCTCTCATCTCGCTCTCTCCCTCTTCTTCTCTCCTATATCTCTCTCCCTCTCCCTCCATCCCTTCGTCTCTCTCTCTCTCTCTCTCTCTCTCTCTCTCTCTCTCTCTCTCTCTCTCTCTCTCTCTCACCGACTTTCATTTTAATCACAAAACTCTGTATTGAGAGATTCATTTCCATAACTCTATTTTCATTTTCAGCTGCAATGAAACGATCCACGGGGTCACAGGAATATAGAATAGGATACCGGTCCTATGAAAAGAAGAATTTTAAATAAATTCTAAAACGACGAGACGAATAGATGACTTTTTTTATCCCGGCTGCTAAAAGCTGCGGAGGGTGCGCTTGGCGTCGTTCCCTCGGCGGAAGAAGGAGAGCAGGGGTCACACGGTAGCACGTACGGAGTGCGGATCCCGAGGTTATATTTAGACATCAAATTGGATTTCCAGACGGCGACCCTTTCCTCCTTTTCCCAAACTATTTTCAGTGGGATGTGGAAAACAAAGGCAACAAACGGCGGCCGAGAAGCGGCCTCCTCATCCCGTTTATTTGATACGCCCGCTTCCTGTTGGCTTCTCCCGGGGCTCACTTCCTGCCTCCACCCTGCGGCTAAGTGCAGGAAGTCACCTCTGATTATAAACCAAACAATGGACGGAGAAGGAGAAGAAGGAGAAGAAGAAGGAAAAGAAAGCCCCACCCCCTCGCCTACCTTTCCCATGGTGTTGTACTCCATGGCGATTTCCCGAAAGAAGAAGTAGATGAAGTCTCGGTAATCCACCGCCTGGATGAAATACGGCTCTGAAAACCACAGAAGAAGAAGAAGAAGAAGAAAACAGAGTGACTTCTCTGCCGCCACAAACCAGACCTGACGGCGAGTCTCATACGGCAACAAGATACAAGAGTTTTATTTGTCACGGCATACAGGTATACAGTGAAATGCGGGGGGTCTCGCCCGCAACGATGTGCATAATACAATAGTAATAATATATAATAAGAATCCAACCAATAGAGCGACATTGTGCAATAAACAAGTAAACAAAGTAAGGCATATCGGTATCTGTACATGAGTTATTTACAGAGCATGGTAGGACATGCTAGGTCCTGTGGTAGTGCAGTACACTGTTAGCTACGGATGAGGCACTGGGTCTTTATGTACACTGCTATACAATGCTATATTATACAATCTCAAGTTATACTATACTATTCTTAAAGTGACCTTTCCTTTTGTAAAGTGACCATAAGTGTAAGCGTGTGCAGCATGAGTGTGTGTGTGCTAATGTTAAAGTGACTGCTAGTGTGTGAGCGTGTACAGTGTGTGTGTTGTGTGTGTACTCATGTGTGCTTGTGCGTGGAGAGTTCAGTGTTCAAGGCTCTGATGGCCTGGGGGAAGAAGCTGAGCCGAAGTCTCTCTGTCCTAGTAGCTGGTGTTCGCAGGCGTCTGCCTGACCTCAGCAGCATGAACAGGCTGTTATTGGGGTGGTGAGGGTCTTTCATTATCCTGCAGGCTCTGGATTTGCACCTCTTGTTGTATAGAACCTGCAGGGGTGGTAGTGCAATACCTGTGGTACGCTCGGCTTCTTGTCCTGTCTAGGGCCTTCTTGTCCTGTGCCGTGCTGTTCCCATACCAGGCAGTGATGTTTCCGGTCAGGATGCTCTCTACAGCTCCGGAGTAGAAGGACTGGAGTATCTTCCCAGATACTCTGAACTTCCTTAACTGTCTCAGGTGGTAGAGGCGTTGCTTCGCCTTTTTTACCACAGAGTCTATGTGTGTTGTCCATGTCAGATCCTCTGAGATGTGGACCCCCAGGTACTTGAAGCTGCTCACCCTGTCCACGGTAGCCCCGTTTATCCTCAGTGGTGTGTGTGTCTCCTGCTGTCTCCTCCTAAAATCCACGATCAGCTCCTTGGTTTTACCAATGTTCAGGAGCAGGCTGTTGTCCCGGCACCAGCGTTCCAGTACCTCAACCTCCTCCCGGTAGGCCTTCTCGTCGTTGTCCGAGATCAGCCCCACCACCACCGTGTCGTCCGCAAACTTCTCTATGGAGTTGGAGCTGAACTGAGCAACAGGGTGCGCGTCCAGAGCGCCTCGCCATCCATCACATGAACAAGGCGATTTGCATGGGGGGGAGGGGGGGGGGGGGTGGTGAGGGGGGATGTCTGTGTGTTGAGCTGACCGGTTGGTCGTTCCCCCCGGGACGGAGATATTTCCTGGATACATCGTCGGTTCAGGGACAGGTTGGCAAAACGACGGCGTCAAATAGAGCGGGAGAGCGTTACAGCGTTAGAGCATCAGTGCGTTAGCATGAGAGCTCTCACACTGTCGCACTCACGCCTAGTGCTCTCTCACACACACACACACACACACACACACACACACACACACACACACACACACACACACACACACACACACACACACACACACACACACACACACACACACACACACACTCTCTCTTAAACATGCATACACACTGACACACACAGACAGACCTATAGCTTGTCTACAGACATTGATCGATGATTGAAAACTTTATTAACAGATTGCAGAATGGGTACAATACAGTACGTCTCAATACACACAATTGTTAAGGGGATGCAGACCAGAGAAAGACTTTTGTCTTGTTTACATCAGGTCCCCCCATTTTCAATTC
>NC_140178.1:96255479-96275479 GCF_963971535.1 Notolepis coatsorum
GTTGGTTGACAGAAAAGATGGACCACGTTTGTAAACAACAATGATATTTATTGATAGATGCAAAGGAAGCACATATAGCTCAAGGGTGAGCCCAGGCCAAAACAACAAACAAACACCACTATACTCCAAATAAACCCAATCTAATCTATGGTAAAAGAAATTACATTACCTAAACTACTCTTACCTAACCAAAACAGGAGAAAACAATATCCAAAGGAAATGGCAGCTCACCCCATCTGTGCTTCCTGAGAAAGAGAGAAAAACACATTAATGATACATAAAACAAAGGCAGAATATATACAAAAACAAACTATAACTAACAATGCTCTCTCTGTGGCCATACACACACAAGGCAATTTCCACTAAGCACCAAAGGCCAATAAACGAAATGCAATATTGTCAAAGTTACAGGTTACAAAATCACACTAGGCCTAGCCTCATGCCAGAGAGAGAGAGTGACTGAAGTGAGAAGCCATGTTTTAACAGGCGTGTGGTGATCCATGATTGGGTGGTGTTGATTGAGTGTTGGAGTCTGGAAAACCATCCACCAATCGGTGCTGTGTTGCTATAATGGAAGGGCAGACCTGGCAGGGACCAATGGTGGAGGGAACAATGGCTGGAGGGAGGAAACAAAAATGGAGAACACACACACATGGAGACACACACTGGGGAATATATACATTGGGATGTAACACTGACGCTGCTAGACGGAGAGACAGACATGCTGATGCTGCTAGACGGAGAGACAGACAGGCGGACGATGCTAGACGGAGAGACAGACATGCTGATGCTGCTAGACGGAGAGACAGACAGGCGGACGATGCTAGACGGAGAGACAGACAGGCGGACGCTGCTAGACGGAGAGACAGACAGGCGGACGCTGCTAGACGGAGAGACAGACAGGATGACGCTGCTAGACGGAGAGACAGACAGGCGGACGATGCTAGACGGAGAGACAGACAGGATGACGCTGCTAGACGGAGAGACAGACAGGCGGACGATGCTAGACGGAGAGACAGACAGGCTGATTCTGCTAGACGGAGAGACAGACAGGCTGATTCTGCTAGACGGAGAGACAGACAGGCTGATTCTGCTAGACGGAGAGACAGACAGGCTGATTCTGCGAGAGACAGACAGGCTGATTCTGCTAGACGGAGAGACAGACAGGCTGATTCTGCTAGACGGAGAGACAGACAGGCTGACGCTGCTAGACGGAGAGACAGACAGGCTGACGATGCTAGACGGAGAGACAGACAGGCGGACGCTGCTAGACGGAGAGACAGACAGGATGACGATGCTAGACGGAGAGACAGACAGGCTGACGCTGCTAGACGGAGAGACAGACAGGCTGACGCTGCTAGATGGAGAGATTTCTCTCTCTCTCTGCTTCTCTATCTCTCTCTTCCTGCTTTCTTTATCTCTCTCTCTCTCTCTCTGCTTCTCTATCTCGCTATTCCTGCTTTCTTTCTCTCGCTCCCTCTCTCTCTGCTTATCTATCTCTCTCTTCCTGCTTTCTTTCAATTCAATTCAATTTCAATTCAAATGGGCTTTATTGACATGGGAAACATACGTTTACATTGCCAAAGCCAAACAAAGCAAAACAATCAAACAGAGAAAACAAAAGAAATCAGTACATTACAGACGGAATTTCTTGTACAGTCTTTATGGTGGTTGTATTCCATTGGATGTCCTTTTCTTGTCACAGCAGCTCACAAATCTTACTGCTGTGTTTGCACATTCTTGTATTTTTCCCAGTAGGTATGGGAGTTTTGAGTTATTGTCCATGTTTTCAAAGTCTCTTTGGGTGTTTGCAATTTGTGGGAAGTATATGTATCTGATGTCTTGGTATAGTGGGCAGGTTGTTAAGAAGTGGAGCTCGGTTTCCACCTCATCTTGTGTGCAGTGGGTGCACAGTCTGTCTTCTCTTGGGAGCCAGGTCTGCCTAATGGCTAGGCTGTGCTCGCTGAGTCTGTACCTAGTCAAGGATCTTCTTAGTTTTGGGTCAGTCACAGTGCTCAGGTATTCTGCCACTGTGTACTCTCTGTTTAGGGCCAAATAGCATTTAAATTTGCTCTGGTTTTGGGTTGATTCTTTCCAATGTGTCAGATAGTTTCCTTTTTGTTTCCTTATAATTTGATTTAGTCCAGTGTGGTTTCTGTCTGGTGGCTCTGCTTGTGTTTGTGAGCAGAGTCCCAGAACCATCTGGCTGAGTGGGCATCTATCGAGGGTCTCTCTGTGGGTGAGGGATATGTTGTGGAGTGTGTCTGGGTCACTTTCTTTTAGGTGATTGTGGAATTTTAATGCTCTTTTTTGAATTTTGATGATTAGTGGGTATCTTCCTAGTTCTGCTCTGCATGCATTATTTGGTGTTTTCCGTTGGGTGCGAAGGATGGATTTGTTAAATTCTGCATGCAGAGTCTCAATTGGGTGTTTGTCCCATTTGGTGAAGTCTTGGTTTGCAAGTGGGCCCCAGACTTTACAACCGTATAGGGAAATCGGTTCTATGACGGAGTCTAATATTTTGAGCCAGATTTTGATTGGAATGTCTAACTTGATGTTCCTTTTTATCGCATAAAAAGCCCTTCTTGCTTTGTCTCTCAGGTCGTTCACAGCTTGATTGAAGTTCCCTGTAGCACTGATGTTTAGGCCGAGATAGGTGTCGTTTTTTGTGTGTTCTAGGGAAATTGTGTCTAGGAGGAATTTGTGTTTTTGTTGTTGTAGGCTGGGCCTTTTTTGGAATATCATAATTTTAGTTTTGTTTAGGTTTACTGTCAGTGCCCATGTCTGGGAGCATTTGTGCAGAAGGTCAAGGTGCTGTTGTAGCCCTTCTTTTGTTGGGGACAGCAGCACCAGATCATCTGCAAACAGTAGGCATTTGACTTCTGTGTTTGCTACGGCGATGCCAGGTGCTGCAGTTTGTTCCAATGTTTTTGCCAGTTCATTTATGTATATGTTGAAGAGGTTTGGACTCAAACTGCACCCCTGTCTAACCCCACGGCGTTGAGGAAAGACGTCTGTGTGTTTTTCCTCAACCCTCACAGCACATGTGTTGTTGGTGTACATTGACTTTATGAGGTCATAGGTTTACCCTCCAATGTCACTATCTAACAGTTTGTACAGCAGACCCTCGTGCCAAATTGAGTCAAATGCTTTTTGGAAGTCAACGAAACAGGAGTATACTTTGCTTTTATTTGTATTTATTTGGTTGTCGATTAGGGTGCTGAGGGTGAGAATGTGGTTTGTTGTACGGTGATTTGGTAGGAAGCCAATCTGTGATTTGCTCAAGGTATTGTTGTTTGTGAGGAAATGTATGAGTCTGTGGTTAATGATCATACAGAGGATTTTTCCAAGGTTGCTGTTGACACAGATCCCACGGTAATTGTTTGGGTCAGATTTGTCTCCCTTTTTGTGGAGCGGTGTTATGAGTCCTTTGTTCCAAATATTGGGGAAGATCCCGGAGCTAAGGACAATGTTAAGGAGTTTTAGTATAGCCAATTGGAATTTGGAATCTGTGAATATGATCATTTCATTTAGGATACCATCCGCTCCGCAGGCCTTCTTGGTTTTAAGTGATTTTATTTTGTCCTGTAGTTCTTGTAGTGTAATTGGGGAGTCTAGCGGGTTCTGGTAGTCTTTTATGGTTGACTCCAGGCTTTGTAGTTTATCTTGTATGTGTTTTTGCTGTTCATTATTTTGTATTGCCTAAAGAGATTGGAGAAGTGGTTTACCCATACATCTCCATTTTGGATGGGTAGCTCCTCGTGGTGTTCTTTGTTTAGTTTGTTCCAGTTTACCCAGAAGTTGTTTGTTTTTAGGGATTCCTCTATATCTTGTAGCTGGTTTCTAACGTGTTGGTCCCTTTTTCTGACTGTGTTTTTGTAGTTGGAGACGTGTGTTCTGGTTGTCTGGGTCTCTGTGTTTTTGGTTTGATAGGTTCCTTAATTTCTTCCTGAGATTTTTACAATCATTATCATACCATTTGTCATTCATATTTTTTTTTCTCCTCGTTTTCCTATTCAAGGCCTTTAGGTTGGATAAGGAAGCTGTAAGGTCAAATATGTCTTATCTTTATCTCTCTCCCTCTCTCTCTGCTTCTCTATCTCTCTCTCCCTGCTTTTGTTCTCTCTCTTTCTCTTTCTCTCTCTCTCTCTCTCTCTCTCTCTGCTTCTCTATCTCTCTCTTCCTGCTTTCTTTCTCTCTCCCCCTCTCTCTCTGCTTCTCTATCTCTCTCTTCCTGCTTTCTTTCTCTCTATCCCTCTCTCTCTGCTTCTCTATCTCTCTCCCTGCTTCTCTATCTCTCTCCCTGCTTTCGTTCTCTATCTCTATTTCTCTCTATTTCTCTCTATTTCTCTCTCTCTATCTCTCTCTCTCTCTCTCTCTCTCTCTCGCTCTCTCTCTCTCTCTCTCTCTCTCTCTCTCTCTCTCTCTCTCTCTCTCTCTCTCCCTCCCATAAAGGATGAAAAACAGATACCACCAAGAGTTAGATTGACAGACTGACTGTCAACAGTTGACAGACAAGTCAAAACAGGTGGGACATGTACAGACAGACAGACAGACAGACAGACAGACAGACAGACAGACAGACAGACAGACAGACAGACAGACAGACAGACAGATAGACAGACAGACAGACAGACAGACAGACAGACAGACAGACAGACAGACAGACAGACAGACCCTCGAGGTGTTTGTTTCGTGTGTTACACTGTAGCGTGAAAGAAAACATAAATAAATGTTTATACGTTTTGTACATACAACTATGAAACGTTTGTAACCTTTGCTAAATGATATACTGAATTATGTTTATTTTTTGTATATATTTTTTCTAAATAGTGTAATGTAATGTAAAAAGGATAGGCAATTATAAGCCTCGGCTTCAGCCTACACCTTTTCGGTAATTTTTTTCTTCTTTTTGGAAGTTCTAGTACTATGCTTTGTAAAAAAAAAAAAAAAAAAGGACATAAGAAATAAATAAATAAAATCATTCATTAATTCATGGACACAGGACACTGGTGTTCTCTTGGTGGGTCCTTCTGTTTTGGATGGCTGGTTGTGTTTACCTTGGAGGGACACAGGACAGCCGCGCTCCACTGGCTCTCCACTGCACGCTAGAGGCCCACTGAGCAGAGTGGCTGTTGGTCTCTTCAGCACAGTCCCACGCAGAGAGGAAGCGGTGGTCACACCTCCTTGTTTATCAGGCCTGGTTAGTTTTTACAGCCCCTAAAGAGTTTTAAACTCGTGTTTCTTTTAAGTGCTGAGACTAAGAGCCATAATGAGCCCGTTCATTATAAAAGGTGCTGAACAAATGGTGCTGAACAGATGGTGGTGAACAGCCACCAGACTTGTGATTGTGTGAGTTAGAGGGTGAATCGTCTGTATGGCACAGAACATACCGCTGCTACATCTCCTAAAAAGTATGCAACCTTTAACTCTCGGAGGTCGGAGCTGTTTTGTCATATTTTAGGTTCGCCCGGTCAACTTCTATAAGACTGCTTGTAAAACCCCAACCCTGTATTGTACAATGAAGTGATAATAATAATAATAATAATAATAATAATAATAATAATAATAATAATAATAATAATAATAATAATAATAATAATAATAATAATAATAATAATAATAATAATAATAATAATAATAATAATAATAATAATAATAATAATAATAATAATAATAATAATAATAATAATAATAATAATATTATAATAATAATATTATAATAATAATAATAATAATAATAATAATAATAATAATAATAATAATAATAATAATAATAATAATAATAATAATAATAATAATAATAATAATAATAATAATACACTTTATTTGTATAGCACCTTTCATACAGAAACTGCAGCTCAAAGTGCTTCACAACAGAAAAAAGACAGACATAAAATGAGCACATAAAGTGCAGACATAAAATCACAGTTTTTTACATTAGGATCTAACATCCAAGTGATGTACATCTTTCTTTTCGGAACAATCTGGGCTATCATAATATATGTGATTCAGTTTTGTCAGATCAAGGTATACATGCGTTTTACCACACATATAAATATAAAATATATTCGCTTCTGACGGCGATGTTCTACTGTCTTCGTGCATCTCCAGGGCCCTGTTTCATGTACGTGGTTCAACTAAGTCGATCAAGATGTCCATTATCCAGCTTCAGTTAACCCGATGTTCGAAGCCGGGATTTTCCTGTTTCACAAAGGTGGATTCAGTCTCGTTAACTCAAGCCAGACTTGCGAGTCAGGCTAAATGCGCGCGGCCGTTTTAGGTGAAAAGCCAGCACGTATCGATGGCAGAGATCCTGATTCTCAACGGCATTGATTGATTAATTGATTTAAGACTTTATTGACAGATTGCAATACGGCTCAATCGCCTCGCCGACAAGTTAAATGCGTTATCTATAGGCTAATTCTAAGTCCCTCATTACCTCAATCAATCAGATTATATTTCTTTAAACTTGCCTGCTGGATTGAATAATCAAATGAGATCTTGCTAGCGAAAATTATTAGTTAACTGTTATACAGAATTACGATACGGCTCTCTTACCCATTGATTGATGTATAGTCAATCTTTTACTTATCTTCTCTGTGGTGTAACGGGTTCTTCTTTTGACTTTCACACGGACGACCGGGGTTCAAGACCCTAGTCTTTTCCTTCTTTTTGCAATATAGGAATAATTCAATTTGGTGCACGTTGAGAGCTATATAAAGAATGACATCCTCAATGCATGTAGATTTATAATATTTTAACTTAAAACCAGGCTACTTTGGCGTATAATCATTAATATTATATTCAAAAAAATCATATTGGAAACACCGGGATTTGAACCCCGGTCGCTGGATTGGCAGGCTTGAGCACTACCGCTGGGCCACTGTACAATTGTTTATACATAAATGAACGAGAGACCCGTGTTTAGAATATCCTTTGTTTTGAATGAAGTTTATCTCTTTATCCTCATTCATTAATGTGACGTCAACGGCTCGTTCAATTTCTCAAATTCGTCAAACAGCGCATCTCATCAGACATCTTAATCCCAGTTACAATTAAAATAACCACATCATGTGTACATCGCACGAGCGAGCGCCACCGTCGCCACGGTATATATAACGTGCATTATTTAGGACAAAGTGAATTTAATATCAGCATTTTGGGTCTATTTTACATTTCAAAAGCCCCCTCTGGAAGAATGGAGCACAAAAACGTAATTCAGAATGGTATAATGCAGATCGTAGACTGTGGGAATAGTTTCAGGAAACGGGCTGTCACTTCTTTGCGGGGGCGTGGCGATAGTTCAGGCTAACTTGAACTTGAACTCTGCTTTCGACCAGGCTCAAACTTTTGGATATGTTGTCATGGTGATTTGGAAAATCCAGGTACATGAAATCGGAAAGTCCGGCTAACCCAGTTATCCAGCTAAAGTTATCCGGCTAACTCAGTTATCCAGGTACAAGAAACAGGGCCCAGATCCCTCATATCATTTTCCACACATCCCCTCCACGTCTGCTTCGGTCTCCCTCTCGGCCTCCGCCCATCCACAATCATCTCCTCCACCCCTCTCAACATCCCCCCTCCTCCGATCTTCTCACATGTCCAAACCACCTGAGACGTCCATAGCTCACCTTGAAATCAATTTCCCTGACACCACAGATCTCATCCACCTCGGCACTGACAAGAAATGTGTTTTTAATTGATGGCGGATTGCAGCTGTTCTAACTGTTGTGCGGAGTTTGTTTCACCATTGTGGAGTGAGGACTGAGAATAGCCTGCTTAGTTTTGATGGTTTAGATTCTAGAAGATGCATAGTGTAGGGGTCTTGAGGGTGTGTAGTTAGAAGATGCAGAGTGTAGGGTTCTTGAGGGTGTGTAGTTAGAAGATGCAGAGCGTCAGGGTCTTGAGGGTGTGTAGTTAGAAGATGCAGATTGTAGGGGTGTTGAGGGTGTGTGTTAGAAGATGCAGAGCGTATGGGTCTTGAGGGTGTGTAGTTAGAAGATGCAGAGCGTAGGGGTCTTGAGGGTGTGTAGTTAGAAGATGCAGAGCGTAGGGGTCTTGAGGGTGTGTAGTTAGAAGATGTAGAGCGGAAGGGTCTTGAGGGTGTGTAGTTAGAAGATGTAGAGCGGAGGGGTCTTGAGGGTGTGTAGTTAGAAGATGTAGAGCGGAGGGGTCTTGAGGGTGTGTAGTTAGAAGATGTAGAGTGTAGGGGTCTTGATGGTGTGTAGTTAGAAGATGCAGAGCATAGGGGTCTTGAGGGTGTGTAGTTAGAAGATGCATAGCGTAGGGGTATTGAGGGTGTGTAGTTAGAAGATGCAGAGCGTAGGGGTCTTGATGGTGTGTAGTTAGAAGATGCAGAGCATAGGGGTCTTGAGGGTGTCTAGTTAGAATATGTAGAGCGTAGGGGTCTTGAGGGTGTGTAGTTAGAAGATGTAGAGCGGAAGGGTCTTGAGGTTGTGTAGTTAGAAGATGTAGAGTGGAAGGGTCTTGAGGGTGTGTAGTTAGAAGATGCAGAGCGTAGGGGTCTTGATGGTGTGTAGTTAGAAGATGTAGAGCGGAGGGGTCTTGAGGGTGTGTAGTTAGAAGATGCAGAGCATAGGGGTCTTGATGGTGTGTAGTTAGAAGATGCAGAGCGGAGGGGTCTTGAGGGTGTGTAGTTAGAAAATGCAGAGCATAGGGGTATTGAGGGTGTGTAGTTAGAAGATGCAGAGTGTAGGGGTCTTGCGGTGTATAGTTAGAAGATGCAGAGCATAGGGGTCTTGATGGTGTGTAGTTAGAAGATGCAGATCGGAGGGGTCTTGAGGGTGTGTAGTTAGAAGATGCAGAGCGTAGGGGTCTTGAGGGTGTGTAGTTAGAAGATGCAGATCGGAGGGGTCTTGAGGGTGTGTAGTTAGAAGATGCAGATCGGAGGGGTCTTGAGGGTGTGTAGTTAGAAGATGCAGAGAATGTTTAGTGTCTCATAACATGTGTGCAACAAACCATGGTGCAGATGACATGGTTTGGAACAACATGGTTGTTATTCAAGTCAAATTATCTGTGGTTTTTGGCTCAATCCAAAAACAAACACACACACACATGCACACACACACACGCATTCATGACTACATAAATACAAGCAAATCAATACGTGAATGAACAAACACACACACACACACACGAAAGGAGCACATACACACATTTACACAAGGACACAATTATACAAAAACACACACACACACACACCAAAGTAGGTTATGTATGCAGAATAAATGTGTGCACACTCACTCACAGACTGGCTGGTTGGCTAAAAGACGGCCTTCAAGACCCACTGGGACCATCACACACCGCCTGGTGGTGGACTGTATGTGTGTGTGTGTGTGTGTGTGTGTGGGTGTGTGTGTGGGTGTGTGTGTGGGTGTGTGTGTGTGTGCGTGTGCGTGTGTGTGTGTGTGCACGTGTTCAGCTCCACCTTGGCTACAGTTGGCCTCTCTGTCTCCCCAGTGTGATGGGGCTGAAAAGAGCTTATGTTGCAGAGCCAGATTCACCACATTATTAATCACCTAGAGAGAGAGAGAGAGAGAGAGAGAGAGAGAGAGAAAGTGAGAGAGAGAGAGTTTCTTTACTGTACAAACGTACACTCAGAATCAAAAAACAAGAATATGACAAACAGCAACTGACACTAATTAATCCATTAGACTCCCCAATTATTGAGCAGGAACTGCTTAAGAAACTACAAACTTTTAAATCAAAAAAGGTTTGTGGACCTGCAGGGCTCTACAGTGCGACCATATTGCTCGCATATGCCCCTAAAAATATTTGTGTGCGAACCTCAAAAGTCAATTAGGCGCACGGTGTGCGACTGCAGATTACAGCCTTCAGTCGTACTTTTTATTTCTCCGCTGAGAATCGTTAAAAAACTACAAGTCCCACATTGCACTCAAGCCAACGGTCCAATCACAGTAGAGTGAAGTGACTGGTTTCATGGGAAATAAAGCAAATGACCAATCGGAAGCTCTCATTTTGCTTGTTTACTTCCTGAAACTCCGCCAAACTCCGCCATCAGGGCTCTCGTTTTCCGAGACACTAACTTATTTTATTACATGGCGTTTTCACATTCGCCGAAATGCTTGCTTGTGATTGGTCAATAGCCCCCGACAGGGGTGAATTATTTTTCGATAACCACCGGTGATTATTGTTTTTCGCAGCTGGAGTAATCAAGCCCCACTGACACACACTGTTTCAGTGCAGCCAATCAGACACACCTGCCGGGCTGCCCGCGATAATAATAATCACTTTATTTGGGCTGACAGAGCCACAGAACAACTGCGATTTGTCAAATGAATTAGGTATATTGTTAGTAAGTTAGCCATGTAATAAGCGGGATAATCGCAAAATAATTGACCTTCACTGACTGTTGTGAAGGGCCAGATTAAACCGAATATATATATTTATTTATATATATTTAATTGTATTTGTATATTCTCTAATATTCCCTGATATCCCTTGTATATTCCTTGTATATAGCCTACTGAACATCCCATAATAGTCTCCATTCTACTATTGGTCGAGACCTTGGTGCCAGGCTGCCATACCCCTCAGACCCAGTTCAAACGTACCGCTCCACATGTACGAACAAGTCCTAGTTCCGCGTAGGAATTTGGCTACCGCACCACTAATGGGACTATTTGTTCATAGTGCGTATATATACTGCGCTACTAAAGTAGGACTTTCTTTTCAGTCCAGTTTCTTACCCTCCAATAGAGTCACAGACGTAAAGCCTCCCCGCGACGCCACGTGTGGGAGTAAGGCCAAGTTCGCCTACCATCGGTATTGAGACATCGTGTATATTAATATTTGAATAGTCATATTTGGCACTATATCGTCGAGTTGGACGTAGTCTATTAAGCTAATAATAGTCTGTTAATATATAGTGCTTCGTGCGGTGAGAATACTACCGTAGTCAGTACCCCATCGTTTCGGGCAGAGAACTGGCTGCTTACCCAGGGTGGTTGACCCTATGTGAAGCTGCACCCGAGGAGCCCCAGAGCCGACGAGCGAGTGGACCTGTATACCGGATTATTCTACCGACGACAGCCCGCCTTCCCAGGCACGGATTATGCTTTGGATACTTTGATTATTCCATGGATAAAGACCCCCGACACTGCCGTGTGTTGGAACCCCCCCCCCCTGGAGAGGACGCAAGGTGAGGAGATGCTCTGCAAGACGAGGTCGCTTCACGTCTCTCCCCCGTGGACCGGAGAGAGCCGGCCCACAAAGAGTCCACCTGCTTTCATCTGTGGTCCAAGGATCGCCGGCGCATTGAACGGCACTACAGTGGGTTCACCTGGGATACCCTTGGCCGGACGAGGCAGCCGGATTCTACCCCCCCCCCCCCTCCTACTCCTGTCGGCTTACAAGCGACCGGATTAACCCCCTCTAGTGTATCCAGTCTTATAATCATTAAAGTATCATTGCTGTTATTCCTTAACTATTCCAGGTCGTATATTTACCACCTGCGCCTTCAGAGATTGGACATTCTCTATTGATATACCGACGAATACTCCTTGCCATAAAAGTGCATACTATTTCAATTCATAAATGTAATTAAGTGATTAAGTGCTTATTCTACACACCATCGCTGTGTAGAAATAAAGACCTGTTTCTAATTCGTACATTTGTGTTGGATCCGTTTCATCTACGTGAGAGTGTTCATGATAATATATTTATGCCGTGTACTGGGTGGCCGAATATTAAGTACAAAGGTAGTGGTAGTAAGTATCATATCTAGTAATACAGTCAGGGAATTGTACCCCTCAGTTACAATTGGTCCTTCGAGCCGGAGGGTAATTAGTGTAATATTAATATAGTGTTATTAATATTGAAATGGCCTATGATGAACACTCCACGAAACGATCCTCCTAACCAACGCCTGCAGCGCGAACGACGGCTCCCTCAGTACTTAGAGGCTTACGCTGTCAGTCAACAACCTAGTCTTCTACTAACAGTAAACGCGGTAAAACTAGAAAGTAAAAGTATGTCTAACCCCAATGCCCAGACTACCCCGACCATAGAGGCCCCTACGGGCTCTAATGTAACTGACCAAGTTCACGGTGGGGACCAGTGGGAACCAGACATGACTTCACACCCCGCCAGTACTGAAGAAGTAGTCCCCGATGAGTCCCGGGAGGAATACAACGCTACCGAGAGAGAACTCGGCACGGAAGAAGACGGGGAGAGCACCGTGGAGATAGAGCTCCAAGGCTCCGCAAGGAGTACCCCGAGGGAAGGCTCCCCTATACAACCGCCTTCTCCCAGCGAGGCAGAGAGGACCCTACAGCAGGCCTTCCTCATCAGCCTGAACGCCGCTGCTGAACGCGACCGACTGCAGATCCAGCAGCGAAGCGAACACGAGCAGATACGTCTAGAAATAAGACGCATTCAGATGGAAGAGAATGTGGCCCGAGAACGAGCCGGTGCTCAACGGGACGCAGCGCGCGACAGACAGCAAGCGCAACTAATAGAACAGCTGATCAGACGGACAACACCCTCTCCCTCCGCCAGAGGCTCCAGGAACTCGTCTAGACACACCTCCAGGGCGGCATCCCCTAGCCGAGTAAACAACCCTGAACTTGACCAACAGACGAGGTCTATACCCCCCACAGACCACCTCCCCCCACCGGTCCAAGCGAGACCTAGCAACCGGGAAGGAGCAGCATATCCTGTGGAGAGGCTAAACCAGAGACTACAAGCACTGGATGACCTAACTGAAGACGAAGAGGAAGAGGAGGAGAACCACGCCCGAAGACAGCACAGTACTCTACCGGACCAGGAGGCCCGGTACAGCCCAGGCTATACTCCCGCGGAGCTGCGCTACAGACCCCCGACTCTATACACGGGTGAGCACGACGCACGACCCGCACCGAGGAACAGCACCTGGACAAGCGGGCCATGGTACACTGCCGGTACCAGCCCATACCAAGGAGCGGGAGGAGACTCGCCTAGGAGGCCTCTCCCCCAACGCTCGCCGATGTATCCACAGTCAGCGTCATACATTGGTACGCCTATGGTACCCGACTTCACCCAAGAGAACCGGGCCCAGTATACAGAACTCCGCATGTGTCTGGAGACCATGTTGGTGGATGTATTGGATGAACGCCACAAATACGCCATCCTACTGAAGCACTTAAAGGTACCCCGCGCACATAATATAGCGCTCGCCTACGCGACTTCCACCACCACATACACAGCAGCGCTGGTAGCATTGGACCAGAGGTATGGGCGCATATGGGATTACGTGATCCAGGATATCCGACACATCGACCGCTTACCCCCAGCAATAGACAATCGAGCACTGGACGACCTGTCCATCAGAGTGCAGTCCCTGGTAGGGATGTTGGGAGCGCAAAGAGAGAAGGGGAGGCATGAACTTTACGCCAACTCAAATGTGGAAAGGATCCTGGAGAAGCTGCCGCCCGCTCGTCAGGAGCGCTTTAGGCGGCAGAGGGACCACAGAGACCCGAATGGCCCCGAACCGAACCTCCTCGATCTAGCAGACTTCCTGGCGAGAGAAGTCAGCAGCCTACGGCTAGATACATTCGGACGGAGCACCCCTGGCTCCAGAGAAGGAACCAGACGACTAAATGATGGAAGAAGATCGGTGACTGTGATGCACCAATCGGAGTCAGTACCGAGCAGCAGGAGCCACAGTACCCCCTCCAGAACGGAGAAGTGGAAGATAGTGTGCCCCTACTGTGAGAAAGAACACTGGCTAGCGCAATGTGACTCCTTCCCCAAGCTGAACGCGGAGGAAGCAGGTCAATGGATAAAGTCCAACAAGCGCTGTTTTCGCTGTGCGCGCTCACACATGGCAGCCGAATGCCGCTTAAAGAAAAGGTGCACCAAGTGCGATGGAGCCCATCTGGACATACTTCACGACAGTAACAGACGGCGCCCTTCACCTGCACCATCCAGCCGCAAAGCGAGCGTCATGTACATCGATCCCGCCAGCAGCAGTGGAGCCCGAGTACTCCTAAAAGTAGTGCGTGTGACACTAAGCTACCAGAATAAAGTCCTGGACACTTACGCCGTCCTCGATGACGGGTCAGAGAAGACCCTGCTGCTCGCCTCCGCTGCGGCCCAGCTAGGGCTGCGGGGAAGCGAAACCCAAATGACAATTCGGACAATAAGACGAGATTTGAAGACGATAAAGGGCGAGAATGTCTCATTCTCTATCGCAGCAAGCGGCCAGCCTGAGCGACGGTACCAGATTGCAGACGCTTTCACCAGCCAAGAAATAGGACTGTCGCGGTACACATACCCCGTCGCCAAGCTGATGGAGAAATATGCACATCTGCGCAAGTTACCGATCCCGCTCATAGACAATGCTATGCCGACCCTGTTGATAGGCTCCGACCATGCAGACCTCATTGTCCCGATAGACCGGGTTCATACCGGACCCCGAGGCTGCCCTGCAGCAGTCGAGACCCGTTTGGGATGGACTCTCCAAGGCCCGCTCGCCAAATCTCTCAACCGAAGTACAGCCACTAGATGTCTCCACTCCCGAGTCACAGAGGGAGAAACCGCACTCCTGCAACACGTAGAGCGGCTATGGACCTTGGAACAAATGCCCTTTAAGAACGGAAAGAAAGACATTCGCTCTAAAGATGACATTTACGCCATTCACCTCCTCGAGACAGGGACCAAGAGAGTCCCGGTCAACGGCGTGTTGAGATACGCCACGCCACTCCTGCGGCGAGAAGGAATGCCTACTTTCCACGCCAAGACAGACGCCACAGAACGGTACCTGCTGAACACGGAGCGGCGCTTAGCCAAGAACCCCGCCCAAGAGAGTGTATACCGCGCTGAGATTGAGAAGCTCATCACAGCGGGACACGTCACAAAGATGGACATTAAAGAGGCTGACCAGACCACTGAATCGTGGTACGTGCCCCACCACAAGGTCCATCACAACGGTAAAGACCGCATAGTATTTAACTGCAGCTACCAGATCGGATCCCAAAATCTGAATAAAGAGTTACTGCCCGGTCCCACACTCGGCCCCTCCCTACTCGGCGTTCTACTCCGCTTCCGCCAGGAAAAGGTGGCCATCAGCGGGGACATTAAAGGAATGTTCCTGCAGGTGAGATTAGTAGAGGCGGACAAGCCCCTGTTACGGTTCCTATGGAGAGAGAAGCCAGGAGATGAGCACCCAGCCATCTACCAATGGGAAGTCCTCCCCTTCGGAACGACGTGCAGCCCCTGCTGTGCGACATTTGCACTACAGAAACATGTAGCAGAGGACCCAGCAGCGGACGAAGAGGTCCGACACAGCGTAAAGAACAGCTTCTACGTAGACAACTGTCTACAAAGCCTTTCAACCCAGGAAGAAGCCGAGGCTCTCCTGATTAAACTCCGCGCCTCATTGATCAAAGGCGGCTTTGATCTCAGGCAGTGGGCCAGCAGCGATCCGCAAGTACTGCGCAGCCTCTCCTCCGAGGACAAGGCAGCCAGCAGCGAGACCTGGATGGCTACAATCCCGGGAGAAGCCCAGGAGATGACCCTGGGATTGGTGTGGCGATTCAAAACAGATTCGCTTCACTACAGACACAAGCCCCTGACTACGGAGCAGGGAAGGCCGGCGGCGGCGCCGACCACCAGACGGAGTGTGTACACAACACTCGCCCGACAATATGACCCGCTAGGATGTATTCTACCGTACACCACCAGGGCAAAAATGATTGTACGAGCATTGTGGGACAAGGACCAGGGCGGAGAGATCTACACAGCATTTGTCCTCGCCCGCTCGAGAATAGCCCCACGCAAGCAACAATCTATCCCACGTCTAGAGCTCTGCGCAGCCCTAGCCGGAGCGCACCTAGCCACGCTCATCCAACGTGAGCTCACCATACCGGTGTCTAGAACAATCCTGTGGTCAGATTCCACGACGGTACTCGCCTGGATCAAATCGGACTCATGCAAGTACAAAGTCTTCGTGGGAGTCAGAGTCACCGAGATTCAAGACTTAACCGAAGAGTTAACCGGAGAAACAGAGTGGCGCTACGTTGATACAAAACAGAACCCAGCTGACGTCATCACCCGGGGGATGCCCCTGGATGACCTCACCCGTCGCAATGTCTACAGTGACGGCCCCGCATTCCTAAGACTCCCGGAAGGACAGTGGCCCATGCCTATCCCGAGGGAAGCAAGTCCAGAGGAGGTGGAAATTAAGAAGTCTGTGTTCTGTGGATTGAGCACCGTAGCCTCCACCGACCCTAACATAGACGATTGCACGTCCATAGAGAGTGCACAACAAAGAACATTCCTGCGGTACCACCCGGAGTGCAAGTCCCCCGCTGATATGTCAGCAGCTAACTACGAGGAAGCAGAATTGCTTCTACTGCAGCGAGCCCAGAGAGACTCGTTCCCCGATGAATTGGCCTGTCTACAGGGAGGAAAGCCCGTCCCATCCGACAGCAGATTAATTCACCTGGCCCCCGAGAGCGACGCTCATACCCTCATCAGAGTGGGTGGTCGCCTACGCAGAGCCCCCAATCTACCGGATGACATTAAATACCCGATAGTATTGAACTCTAAGCCCCTCGGCTACGTCTCCAGCGATGTGGCGGATATCGACCCAGTTACCCCCAACACACTCCTGATGGGGCGGCTAGATCCCGCGTTACCCCAGACAATGTACCGGCCTGAAGAAGCGAACGGCCGACGAATGTGGAGGTACAGCCAAGTATTAGCCGACAAGTTTTGGAGCAGTTTCCTACTGCACTACCTACCGTCTCTACAGACCCGCCAGAAGTGGGTAAAGGAGAGAGACAATTTGACAGAAGGAACAGTCGTCATGATTATTGATCAATCACTGCCCAGAGCTATGTGGCCGGCCGGCCGCGTAAGCAAAGTGATCACCGGTGCCGACGGCAAGGTCCGAGCAGCTGAAGTGCTCGTCCAGGGTCGCACTTACACCCGTCCCGTGGCAAGGCTCATAGAACTGCCTCGACTCCCAGACACAATCGATGATGACCATGACCCTGCAACCCTATGACTTTGTGAAGTTGACTGACCCCTACAGCAAACCCTTATGTGTAAATAGACAACGCGATTAATCTGTCTCTGTTTAACTGATTAGGTCTGGGACCTATTCAGGGGGTGGCTGTTGTGAAGGGCCAGATTAAACCGAATATATATATTTATTTATATATATATATTTAATTGTATTTGTATATTCTCTAATATTCCCTGATATCCCTTGTATATTCCTTGTACAATATGCATTGAATATCCATTCTAGCCTACTGAACATCCCATAATAGTCTCCATTCTACTATTGGTCGAGACCTTGGTGCCAGGCTGCCATACCCCTCAGACCCAGTTCAAACGTACCGCTCCACATGTACGAACAAGTCCTAGTTCCGCGTAGGAATTTGGCTACCGCACCACTAATGGGACTATTTGTTCATAGTGCGTATATATACTGCGCTACTAAAGTAGGACTTTCTTTTCAGTCCAGTTTCTTACCCTCCAATAGAGTCACAGACGTAAAGCCTCCCCGCGACGCCACGTGTGGGAGTAAGGCCAAGTTCGCCTACCATCGGTATTGAGACATCGTGTATATTAATATTTGAATAGTCATATTTGGCACTATATCGTCGAGTTGGACGTAGTCTATTAAGCTAATAATAGTCTGTTAATATATAGTGCTTCGTGCGGTGAGAATACTACCGTAGTCAGTACCCCATCGTTTCGGGCAGAGAACTGGCTGCTTACCCAGGGTGGTTGACCCTATGTGAAGCTGCACCCGAGGAGCCCCAGAGCCGACGAGCGAGTGGACCTGTATACCGGATTATTCTACCGACGACAGCCCGCCTTCCCAGGCACGGATTATGCTTTGGATACTTTGATTATTCCATGGATAAAGACCCCCGACACTGCCGTGTGTTGGAACCCCCCCCCCCCTGGAGAGGACGCAAGGTGAGGAGACGCTCTGCAAGACGAGGTCGCTTCACGTCTCTCCCCCGTGGACCGGAGAGAGCCGGCCCACAAAGAGTCCACCTGCTTTCATCTGTGGTCCAAGGATCGCCGGCGCATTGAACGGCACTACAGTGGGTTCACCTGGGATACCCTTGGCCGGACGAGGCAGCCGGATTCTACCCCCCCCCCCCTCCTACTCCTGTCGGCTTACAAGCGACCGGATTAACCCCCTCTAGTGTATCCAGTCTTATAATCATTAAAGTATCATTGCTGTTATTCCTTAACTATTCCAGGTCGTATATTTACCACCTGCGCCTTCAGAGATTGGACATTCTCTATTGATATACCGACGAATACTCCTTGCCATAAAAGTGCATACTATTTCAATTCATAAATGTAATTAAGTGATTAAGTGCTTATTCTACACACCATCGCTGTGTAGAAATAAAGACCTGTTTCTAATTCGTACATTTGTGTTGGATCCGTTTCATCTACGTGAGAGTGTTCATGATAATATATTTATGCCGTGTACTGGGTGGCCGAATATTAAGTACAAAGGTAGTGGTAGTAAGTATCATATCTAGTAATACAGTCAGGGAATTGTACCCCTCAGTTACACTGACGTTTAAAACACCTCGCCGGGGCGGCTCGGTATTTTAAACTCTGTGTCGGTCAATTATTTTGCGACAATGACCTCGTAGCTATACATTATCCCTTACATATAGTATCTCTCTTACCAATAGCAATAGATTTTAGAACACCTAGATTTATCGATAGCAATAGTAATATAACGTTAATGCAACAAAACGAATGCCTTGCTTTGTTAATCATAACGTTGATGCAGTAGCGTATGTCGGTGTGTTGGCTGTAACGGACATGACAATAACATAACGTGTACACATTAAAATTGCGATAATATATTCTAACATTTTCAAATCGATGCAGTTGAATTTCCCCCTTAGGATCGATGCATTGTTACACCCCTAAAACAAAGTCACTGGCCCACTGTGTATCTGTGTGTATAATAACTTGGCTAGCGTTATCAACAGCAGAGATGGGCTAGGGTCCAGCTGCAGCGCCGGACGGCTGGAGTGCAAGCGGTCGGTGTGATGTAATTGGCAGACTCGACTGTCAATCAATGGTCTACCTGACACGCAAACTCATGAACAATGTTTCTGTACTGGAGGTGTACAGTATTTCAATAGGCAACCCTGAAAGAATTATTTTTCTAGAAGAGCAACACAGCCAAAACATAGGCATTGTATGCATAAAAGGGGCAAAAGCTAAAGTTAAGTGACTGAACCTTTTGTAGCAGTAGTTTGATTTGATAGTTTATTTGATAGGGACAGCAGCACATGTACATCAAGTACAAAATACAAAATGTAAACATGAAGGGTTGTAGCAAGAGCTCATTTACACACATGCACGCACAGTACAAATATACATTTATTTTTGAAAAAAGAAAAAAACTCTGTTACTTGAAATATTTTCACTGTGCTCCTAAATATTTTTGGGTGCTCCTAAATTTCTTTGTGTGCTCCTAAATTTTTTCATTTAGGAGCACATGTGCTCCTTGGGAAAAAGGTTAGCGTAGAGCCCTGACCTGATGGCATCTTGAATGAGATGATGAAAAATATGAACAAGAAATTCCAATTGGCTATATTAAAACTATTCAATTTGGTCCTGAGTGTAGGATATTTTCCTGACATCTGGAATCACGGACTCATAACCCCAATCTATAAAAGCGGAGACAAATTTGACCCTAATAATTACAGAGGCATCTGTGTGAACAGTAATCTGGGGAAGGTTTTCTGTAGTATTATGAATACCAGACTTTTAAACGTCCTTACCAAGCACAATGTCTTGAGTAAAAGCCAAATTGGATTTATACCAAAACACCGCACAACCGATCATATTTACACCCTACATACCCTAATTGATAAACATATAAACCAAAATAAAACCAAAATATATGCCTCTTTTATTGACTTCCAAAAGGCTTTTGACTCTATTTGGCATACAGGACTGTTCTATAAAGT
>NC_140178.1:96280479-96302909 GCF_963971535.1 Notolepis coatsorum
TAAGGTAGTCCTGAGAAGCCCAATCTCACCTAGTATTGTGAACGAACCATCATCAGTATGGATCATCAGTATTGCTGTGTTTGTATCAGGCTGGGTGTCTTAGTCTAGTGGTGAGAGTGGTGTTTGTATCAGGCTGGGTGTCTTAGTCTAGTGGTGAGAGTGTTGTTTGTATCAGGGTGGGTGTGTTAGTCTAGTGGTGAGAGCTGTGTTTGTATCAGGGTGGGTGTCTTAGTCTAGTGGTGAGAGCTGTGTTTGTATCAGGGTGGGTGTCTTAGTCTAGTGGTGAGAGCTGTGTTTGTATCAGGGTGGGTGTCTTAGTCTAGTGGTGACAGCTGTGTTTGTATCAGGGTGGGTGTACTGTCTTAGTCTAGTGGTGAGAGCTGTGTTTGTATCAGGGTGGGTGTCTTTCTCACTCACCTATTCGGTTCCATTCCATTTCGTTCTAGTCCATTCCGAGATCTGATGCGAACTCCCCCCCCCCCCCTCCCCCCCCCATCTCCCCCCTCTAGTTTGCGTACACACTGCAGTCTTGTTTCGTTCCGGGTTCTGTTTACGGTTTGCCTTTTGAGCGTTTACGCTTGCCGTAGGTGATGATGTCACGTTCGAAAATGTAAACACAGGAAGTGTTAACATGGCGCTGGAGACTGAATGCTGATATAAAATGAATAAATAAGCAATAAATATGAAGTTATATTTGAACCTCTGTTGTCAAGCCTTGTCAATATAACCCACCCCATTTTATCACGAATGGATGGTGTTGTAGAGTTCGCTTTTGAGCGTTTCCCAGGGCTAACGCTAAGCTAACGGTTAACGCTAGTTAGCTTAGCCTAGTCTAGTATAGCCTGTAGCACTTTCTTTTCAGCAAAGAACGTGCAATAAACAAAACGGATACATTCACTGTGTGTGCTGCCTGTCATTTGTTGATGAAACAAAACTAACATCAACACAAGTGACCACCAAGAGCGGATAGTTTAGTCTCAAAAAAGATCGGTGACTTTTGTTAGCTACATTGTTAGCTGCATGCTAACGTGAATGGAAGATGCCATTATAACAGTATAGCATTGTGGCTAGAAGCTAACGTTAGCTCACGCTAGTTAGCCAGCACCAAACTGATGATATCGGGAGCCATCAGTAGCTAGATAACATTAGAGACAACACCGTGTGTATTAAACAACGGTGAATAGATGACTGGGCCATTTGTTTAATGCTTGTTAAGATTGAAAGAGGAGCTCTGAGCTAGCAGGGTCCGTCTGATAGCTAACGTTAGCCAGCTGCTCATGCAATCGCCGAATCGGTAATGCTAGCACAATGAATGGATGTAAACTTTATTTAACATATTGCATATGGGTACAATACAATACGGCTCAATACAAACAATTGTTAAGGGAATGCAGACTGTTGTAGCTTGGACTGGGGTCCTTATAACAATAACTTCATGTTTTCATCCACTTGTTTTTGGTTGAGGTCTGAACTCTCAAATTGCCCATAAATATAGTTTTTGTGGGTATTCTCCAGTTGTTGCTGTGTGTGGTGTTATCTGCCCAAAATTCAAGCAAGCATGACAGTAACGACGTTGTGTGTGTCACGCCCCCCGCACCCGCACGGCGCGATTCCGAGACCACCTAATCCAACTGATCCCGTTCAGCGGGGGGTGAAACGAATCAGCGCCGTTTCGCATCGCAAAAGGGGTGAGTGAGAACACTCCCCCCCGTTCTCGGGAGCAGTGATTCGATCTCCAAACGTGAGTGAGAAAGGGCCCTTAGTCTAGTGGTGAGAGCTGTGTTTGTATCAGGGTGGGTGGGTGTCTTAGTCTAATGGTGAGAGCTGTGTTTGTATCAGGGTGGGTGGGTGTCTTAGTCTAATGGTGAGAGCTGTGTTTGGATCAGGGTGGGTGTCTTAGTCTAGTGGTGAGAGCTGTGTTTGTATCAGGGTGGGTGTCTTAGTCTAGTGGTGAGAGCTGTGTTTGTATCAGGGTGGGTGTCTTAGTCTAGTGGTGAGAGCTGTGTTTGTATCAGGGTGGGTGTCTTAGTCTAGTGGTGAGAGCTGTGTTTGTATCAGGGTGGGTGTCTTAGTCTAGTGGTGAGAGCTGTGTTTGTATCAGGGTGGGTGGGTGTCTTAGTCTAGTGGTGAGAGCTGTGTTTGTATCAGGGTGGGTGTCTTAGTCTAGTGGTCAGAGGTGTGTTTGTATCAGGGTGGGTGTCTTGTCTAGTGGTGAGAGCTGTGTTTGTATCAGGGTGGGTGTCTTAGTCTAGTGGTGAGAGCTGTGTTTGTATCAGGGTGGGTGTCTTAGTCTAGTGGTGAGAGCTGTGTTTGTATCAGGGTGGGTGTCTTAGTCTAGTGGTGAGAGCTGTGTTTGTATCAGGGTGGGTGGGTGTCTTAGTCTAGTGGTGAGAGCTGTGTTTGTATCAGGGTGGGTGGGTGTCTTAGTCTAGTGGTGAGAGCTGTGTTTGTATCAGGGTGGGTGTCTTAGTCTAGTGGTGAGAGCTGTGTTTGTATCAGGGTGGGTGTCTTAGTCTAGTGGTGAGAGCTGTGTTTGTATCAGGGTGGGTGTCTTAGTCTAGTGGTGAGAGCTGTGTTTGTATCAGGGTGGGTGTCTTAGTCTAGTGGTGAGAGCTGTGTTTGTATCAGGGTGGGTGTCTTAGTCTAGTGGTGAGAGCTGTGTTTGTATCAGGGTGTGTGTCTTAGTCTAGTGGTGAGAGCTGTGTTTGTATCAGGGTGGGTGGGTGTCTTAGTCTAGTGGTGAGAGTTGTGTTTGTATCAGGGTGGGTGGGTGTCTTAGTCTAGTGGTGAGAGCTGTGTTTGTATCAGGGTGGGTGTCTTAGTCTAGTGGTGAGAGCTGTGTTTGTATCAGGGTGGGTGTCTTAGTCTAGTGGTGAGAGCTGTGTTTGTATCAGGGTGTGTGTCTTAGTCTAGTGGTGAGAGCTGTGTTTGTATCAGGGTGGGTGTCTTAGTCTAATAATTAGTCTAGTCTAGTGTCTTAGGTCGCTTTCACACAGGGGCTGTTTGGTCCGGACTTTCGGACCAGAATTCGATAGTCCGGTTTTTCGGGTTTGTGTGAATGCGTGTCGAACTCGGTTCGCGGACCAAACAGGCGAACTCTGGTCCGCCTGAAAACGTCGGTATCGGTTCGGCTTCATCGGACCAAACGCGAACCAAATATAGGAAGTGATTATTATTACCACTGCTCGCAGCACTCACTGCAAAACAAGCACACTGCATCTAATCTCTCTATCTATCTATCTATATATCTATATATCTAACTGTGCATCTTGGGAAGAAGGAAGAAAAAACGCGGCTTATTATTATTACCGAGGCGCACGGCATTGGATCAATGGATCAATTCCACGTCAATAATATTATTACCTTACCACTGCTCGCAGCATTCATTCACTGCAAAACAAGCACACTGCATCTATCTCTCTATCTATCTATCTCTCTATCTATCTCTCTATCTATCTCTCTATCTATCTATCTATCTATCTATCTATCTATCTATCTATCTATCTATCTATCTATCTATCTATCTATCTATCTATCTATCTATCTATCTATATATCTGTGCATCTTGGGAAGAAGGAAGAAAAAACGCGGCTTATTATATTATTAATAAAACAGCTACTTGTGGGCACTCATAAAAACACCGTGGTCTACAAGTTGTTTAGCGAGAGGATGGTGGTAATGTGCTTCAATAGAACAATGGATCAATGCCATGTCAAAACTCGCCTCCGCTGGGACTCGCAGTCCACACACTGTCAGACACACACACGCGCGCACACACACGGGCTCGCAGCCACACACACATTTCCACTGTCCAATAGACAAGCACCCTTTTCGACCGCGTGACATTGTTCAGAAGGTTCGTTGCGCGACTCACAGATTTCTATGTGAACGCAGGCGAACCAAATGAAGAATGCAACAATGTTACAACTTCACCCCCAGAACCGCACCGAGTCCACCAAAACTATATGTGAAAGCGACCTTAGTCTAATAATAATAATAATAATAATAATAATAATAATAATAATAATAATAATAATAATAATAATAATAATAATAATAATAATAATAATAATAATAATAATAAACTAACCTACACTGTAGCACTCAACACTTTGATGAACATTGTTACTCAGCTGATAGAGTTGTGCCCTTCCTGATGGCTTGTCGTACAGAACTGTAAGTCGCTTTGGATAAAAGCGTCAGCTGAGGGGAGCTCCAGTAGCTCACCACGTACCGCGAGTGCTATTTCAGCGCTCGCACGCACACACACACACACACACACACACACACACACACACACACACACACACACACACACACACACACGCACACGCACACCTTAGGGAAGGAAGGCCCTTCAGTCCAGCAAATGCTCAGTGAAGTAAAACATTGCATGGGCTTAGCTGTGGTATTTCACTGTGTTCACTGTGTTCACTGGGAAACGTGTGCACTGGTGCGTTTCCCTAACTCTTTGTACAGTTGTCATTAGTCCCAACGCCCTTAATTGCGTACGCCTCAGTGAGGGCATTCTAATGATCACACAGTATTACGTTTAATGTATATATATATACATATACATATACATATATATATATATATTCTTTCTTTTTTTCTTTTCTTGTTATTTCCGTTCAGTAGACCAGTTGATTCGGAAGACTGTGGTTCAGCAAGTTCCTTTTTCAGTTAAAAAAACCAAACAAACATAGAAACGAAGAATTCTCCCAACAGTTAGAGGATAAAGTGTTTAATAAAAAGAAAATAAGCAAATATCTGCACTGAAAAAAAACATGTTGAAACGTTTATCTTATGCAAAGTGGCAGAGAAACAGCCTTCAGGTCTTCACTCCATTTTGAGGAAAGTGCATTTTTATGAAAAAGATTAATAAATATATATATATTCAATAATAACCTTCCTGCAATAAAGTATCCAATAAAGAGTCAAGTCAAGTCAAGTCAGTTTTATTTGTATAGCACATTTCTAGGCAGCGGCAGCTGACACCAAAGTGCTTCACAAGCAAGTTGATAAAAACAAATTAGTGTGAGGCAAGGTATAAGATTAAAAAAAAAACAAAAAAAAACAATAAAGAGTTTGGGAGTCAGTGTGAGAGAGAGGGGGGGGGGGGTGTTATTGGCAGGGACCCCCCCCCCCTCAAGGCCTCATAGACAGACTGTGAAGAAATGGTCCATGACTGTCAGACTAGCTAACCGAGAAAAACAAGCCGTTTGTCAACACATTTCTCCCACTTCTTCTGGCCTGTTTGAGGTGCTGTTTTCGTACCGCGTTGGACAGGATGCTCGTGTACTCCCCGCCGCCCCCCCCCCCCCCCCGTCGAGCTGGCACGACGCCTGCCGTTCAGGTCTGTCCAGAGACACCTACTGTCCCGTTCATGTACATGGGTACCTTAGTGGTGTAGTGTATCTTGTGGACCAGACACATTGCAAGTTGCTGTACTCTGTTGTCTACTCTAAGCCATCCTAGGTTGTCAAAGTGGGCAGGGGTGAGGTGGGTTTTAGGAGTAAGGTCATGAGCATGCATGGCGTGTCCTTTATGGATACGAATTGAGATACCCGGGGGGGTATGGGGGGGGGTATGGGTGAAATAAGAGGGCATGCGATGGCTGCCCCATATCTGATTAGAGCTCAGCGGAATGGACAGGAGGAAATTAAGGTGTATTTATGGTTTGCGGGGGGGGGGGGGGGGGTAAGAGCCCCCTCCCCCTCCTCCCCCAGGGGGTCCAGCCAAAAATGGTTACAGTTTAATGTATTTTGTGAAATACGAGAAGAACCATAGAGGCCACTTCCGTCCGTTACGGCTGTCCGGCTCGTTCACATCATACTCCAAATCACATGTCGATTGAAGATGCAAGATGGAATACCTCGGGAGGTCAGAGGCAGGAATGTGAAACATGCGTTAAAGATCCAGATGTGTCATAAATAATCTATATAGTCAAAGTCACAAATACCAATCAGTATAGTCAAAGTCACAAATACCAAACAGTATAGTCAATGTCACAAATACCAATCAGTATAGTCAAAGTCACAAATAACAATCTATATAGTCAAAGTCACAAATAACAATCAGTATAGTCAAAGTCACAAATAACAATCTATATCAAAGTCACAAATAATCTAGTCAAAGTCATAAATAACAATATGTATAGTCAAAGTCATAAATAACAATCTGTATAGTCAAAGTCACAAATACCAATCAGTATAGTCAAAGTCACAAATAACAATCTGTATAGTCCAAAGTCACAAATAATAATCTGTATAGTCCAAAGTCACAAATAATAATCTGTATAGTCCAAAGTCACAAATAACAATCTGTATAGTCCAAAGTCACAAATAATAATCTATATAGTCAAAGTCACAAATAACAATCTGTATAGTCCAAAGTCACAAATAATAATCTGTACAGTCAAAGTCACAAATAACAATCTGTATAGTCAAAGTCACAAATAATCTATATAGTCAAAGTCACAAATAATCTATAATAGTCAAAGTCATAAATAACAATCTGGATAGTCAAAGTCAAAGTCTTCTTGGTAACAATAAGTTTGTGTACGCAATGTTGCTGAATAAAATAATTAAACTGTTAAGACCTGTCGAATTAGCAGTCAATGTGTATATTTTCATTACACCCTGATATAAACAAGACGAAAGCTTTTTTTTGTATTATCTGTCACCATGGTGCAGTGGTACCATTCCCGTTTCGCAAACACTATCACTTTGCAAAAAGCTGGTTCGAATCTCGTTGTTTCCGGAGAGAATATCTGGAAAAAGGAATAACTATCTATCTAATAACACTTTAACCTATTGGTAAACTAACGTATTGATGATAATATACACATTATAACTGCTGTTGTGACATGGTTATGATGTATAATTTGAATACGTTTGAAAAATAAAACAATACTTTTGTCTGATTTGTGATGTCATTTGTGGTCCGCAGATGGACAGCATGAGAGGAATAGATTATTAAAACGACATACAGTACATGTACAATAATGTATTTAGCCAAAACACGTTGGAAGAACACCATTTCATTTTATAAATGAATTATATATAAAAGGGGAAAAAACGAGATTCGAACCAGCTTTTTGCAAAGTGATAGTGTTTGCGAAACGGGAATGGTACCATGGTGACAGATAAAAAAAAAAAAAAAAAACTTTCGTCTTGTTTACATCAGGGTGTAATGAAAATATACACATTGACTGCTAATTCGACAGGTCTTAACGGTTTAATTATTTTATTCAGCAACATTGCTGAATATGTACATGGGTACCTTAGTCGTATAGTGTATCTTGTAGACCAGGCCCATTGCAAGTTGCTGTACTCTGTCGTCTATCCTAGGTTGTCAAAGTGGGCAGGGGTGAGGTGGGTTCTGGGGGTAAGGTCAAGCAGTAGTCTGACCAGTTTGTTTTGTGAATGAATGAATGAAAACTTTATTTAACAGATTGCAGAATGGGTACAATACAGTACGGCTCAATACACACAATTGTTAAGGGGATGCAGACCTGAGAAAGACGTTTGTCTTGTTTACATCAGGGTCCCCCATTTTACATTTAACCAATCAGTATCATAACATTTTAGTTTATAACTCAATATACTTTTTTTTTTTTACAAAACACCCAGTGTTTCGGTAGTGACTGCATAATACATAAAACATAATATTTAGCATAAAACCCCCAAAAGTGTACCTTATTGAAGAGAATATGTGTTCCATTCTTAAAGTTACACACTGATTTTCTGACTTTGGAACACATTTATTTCAAAATGATGGGATTTAACTACTTATCATTCCATTTTTAAATAGATCATCACATATTCTTAGTAAATATCTATGTCTGAATACTTAATTGTTTTGTTAAATAGTTTTTCTAGTATTTCTAAATAATGTATAATGTATAAATAAAGTTATGTGGAATGACATAGGAAAAAAGTATTGAACACACTAACTGAAATTAATTCAATACTTAGTGGAGAAGCCTTTGTTTGTAATATAAAATTATACACATTGACTGCTCCATTCGACAGGTTTTAACTGGTTAATTATTTTATTCAGCAACATTGCGTGTTTACACAACCGCTTTACCGCTTTCTTCTGATGACGTTAATGGACGTACGTCGGCTTGTTGTTTTGTTCCAGGTAACCATAGTTAAATTCCATTCCTGCATAAACGCGGATCATTGTTCAGCATTCCTAAGCAATTAGCCGTCATTGTAATTTAAAGGTTTAGAACGCTGATTCACATATACGCCTGTAGACATATGGTATGGTATTTATTTTAGACAACAAAACATATACAGATCGTTACATACAGTACGTTGTAGCGTCCGTCTAATGACTTTGCGCCTCCTGGCGGCATAAAACAGAACAGCAGCCTGGGTTCTTAATTAATTCCAACGACGTGATATCACCGTGCGCGCGTCGCGGCAAAGCGTCTGTGAAAACTAAAGGCTTCATCTGTATGTATAGTCAAAGTCATAAATAACAATCTGTATAGTCAAAGTCACAAATAACAATATGTATAGTCAAAGTCACAAACAACAATCTGTATAGTCAAAGTCACGAATAACAATATGTATAGTCAAAGTCACAAACAACAATATGTATAGTCAAAGTCACGAATAACAATATGTATAGTCAAAGTCACGAATAACAATATGTATAGTCAAAGTCACGAATAACAATCTGTATAGTCATAACAATCAGTATAGTCAAAGTCACGAATAACAATCTGTATAGTCATAACAATCAGTATAGTCAAAGTCACGAATAACAATCAGTATAGTCAAAGTCACAAATAACAATATTATGCAACTTGTTCCTGTTTGCGGACGACTCAGCCCTGCTGGTCTCTGACAAGAACAAGTTGCAGGTTGAAAAAACCCTCAGCTCGGAACTAGGCAAAATCTGCATATGGCTCGCTGATAACAAACTATCATTACACATGGGCAAAACAGAGTCCATTCTCTTCGGTTCAAATAACAAACTCAGCAAGACCGACGGCTTCTCAGTTGCAGTGGGTGACAATATTGTCACAAGGAAAGACGAAATTACCTACCTGGGTTCCAACCTAGAGGCAAATCTTTCCTGTGACAAAATGGCATCCAATGTAATAAAAAAAGTCAACCAACAAACTAGATTCTTGTACCGGATCTCCTCTCTGGTAAACAAGAATACCCTGAAGACTCTGGCAGGAGCACTCTTTCAAGGGTACTACGACTATGCTTGCACCTCATGGTACCAAAGCACCTCAAAGGCGCTAAAAACAAAATTACAAACATCACAAAACAAACTGGTCAGACTTCTACTTGACCTTACCCCCAGAACCCACCTCACCCCTGCCCACTTTGACAACCTAGGATGGCTTAGAGTAGACGTCAGAGTACAGCAACTTGCAATGGGCCTGGTCTACAAGATACACTATACGACTAAGGTACCCATGTACATGTCAAAATACTTCCCAAATGTCAGTGAATACCACGACCACAACACCAGAGGAAGCTCAACAAATCATGTTAAACCCAGATTCGGCTCAAACAAGGGACTAAACATGTTTCGCAATTATGCCACATCAATGTGGAACGTCCTACCCAAAGCTGTAAAGGAATGTGAATCCCTACCCACATTCAAAACTGCTCTTAAAGAGCACCTACGGGAGGCTGCAATTCTAAACTGGCCACCGTAAATGCCCAAAACCCCCACCACCTCCTAATAGACAGTCTCCTCCCCACCGCATGTACATATTCCCTCCCCGCCGTATGGATATTTCTCTCCCACCCACCCACCCCCTCCTAATGTACAGTCCCCTCCCCATCATATGTATATACTCTGTCAGGATCTAGGGGTAACAGTACTGTATATTTGAATACCGTTTATGTCACAAATGTATCAGTACTAAATACCTATATGTCCCTATGCCATAAATGTCATGTATGTTGTGTATCTCATAAATGTCTATATGAATTGAAAATGGGGGACCCTGATGGAAACAACACAAACGTCTTTTTCAGGTCTGCATCCCCTTAACAATTGTATGTATTGAGCCGTACTGTATTGTACCCATTCTGCAATCTGTTAAATAAAGTTTTCATTCATTCATTCATTCATTCATTCATTCATTCATTCATTCATTCATTCATTCATGTATAGTCATAACAATCAGTATAGTCAAAGTCACAAATAACAATATGTATAGTCATAACAATCTGTGTAGTCAAAGTCACAAAGAACAATCTGTGTATTCAAAGTCACAACGAACAATCTGTGTAGTCAAAGTCATGCTTCCAAGAAGAGTTAACCATAAAAAAACAAATTCATCCAGGGTGCGTTCTGAGGACGGGGTGGGTTCTGAGGGCGTTCACTCAGGGTGCGTTCTGAGGACGGGGTGCCTTCTGAGGACGGGGTGCCTTCTGAGGACGGGGTGCGTTCTGAGGACGGGGTGCGGTCTGAGGGCGTTCACTCAGGGTGTGTTCTGAGGACGGGGTGCGGTCTGAGGGCGTTCACTCAGGGTGTGTTCTGAGGACGGGGTGGGTTCTGAGGGCGTTCACTCAGGGTGTGTTCTGAGGACGGGGTGGGTTCTGAGCACGGGGTGCCTTCTGAGGACGGGGTGCGTTCTGAGGACGGAGTGCGTTCTGAGGGCGTTCACTCAGGGTGTGTTCTGAGGACGGGGTGGGTTCTGAGCACGGGGTGCGTGCTGTGGGCGCTAACACCTCCCCAGACGCGTACGGTCCATAACACAGCAGAGATAAACACAGCAGAGACAGAGGAGCACCCCGTGTACCCAAGCCAACGAGGAACCAATTATAACACTCCTGATGGGCATCTTTTGGACGGCTTTATTTACTGTTTGTCTAATTAATTAGTATAGCCTATGGAAAGCACCGGCGAGCTGTCGTGGTAATTAATTGATCTAGATTTTTCATATCCCAGAGCCAAGGTTACTCACTGCAACACGCCGCTCCCCCTAACCAGAGCTCCCCCCGCTCCCCCCACACAGAGCCTCCCCCGCTCCCCCGGCCCCCACACAGAGCAGTCTGCTGTGAAAACACAACTCAACACTCTAAAAACAAAGGGTTGCGATTATAGCACCAGAGAAACGGTTATTTGGGGATTCTTTTTGGCGCCGTGTAACCTTTGTGGTGCTCCTTGGTTATACATCCCCTTTTCAGACGCAGGCGAATCCGATTTAATTTGTCCTAGATTGGCAATTGGTGTCGCAGCCAATATAAAAAGACATTGTATAAAAACATATCGCATGACATAGATATACAGGTGGTATATATATATATACAGGTTTGTTTTGGTCGTGGAGGTGTTTGTTTTGGTCATGGAGGTGTTTGTTTTGGTCATGGAGGTGTTTGTTTTGGTCATGGAGGTGTTTGTTTTGGTCGTGGAGGTGTTTGTTTTGGTCATGGAGGTGGTTGTTTTGGTCGTGGAGGTGTTTGTTTTGGTCATGGAGGTGTTTGTTTTGGTCGTGGAGGTGTTTGTTTTGGTCATGGAGGTGTTTGTTTTGGTCGTGGAGGTGTTTGTTTTGGTCGTGGAGGTGTTTGTTTTGGTCGTGGAGGTGTTTGTTTTGCTCGTGGAGGTGTTTGTTTTGGTCGTGGAGGTGTTAGTTTTGGTCGTGGAGGTGTTTGTTTTGGTCGTGGAGGTGTTTGTTTTGGTCGTGGAGGTGTTTGTTTTGGTCGTGGAGGTGTTTGTTTTGGTCATGGAGGTGTTTGTTTTGGTTGTGGAGGTGTTTGTTTTGGTCGTGTAGGTGTTTGTTTTGGTTGTGGAGGTGTTTGTTTTGGTCATGGAGGTGGTTGTTTTGGTCATGGAGGTGTTTGTTTTGGTCATGGAGGTGGTTGTTTTGGTCATGGAGGTGTTTGTTTTGGTTGTGGAGGTGTTTGTTTTGGTCATGGAGGTGGTTGTTTTGGTCGTGGAGGTGTTTGTTTTGGTCATGTAGGTGGTTGTTTTGGTCATGGAGGTGTTTGTTTTGGTTGTGGAGGTGTTTGTTTTGGTCATGGAGGTGGTTGTTTTGGTCATGGAGGTGTTTGTTTTGCTCGTGGAGGTGGTTGTTTTGGTCGTGGAGGTGGTTGTTTTGGTCATGGAGGTGGTTGTTTTGGTCGTGGAGGTGGTTGTTTTGGTCGTGGAGGTGGTTGTTTTGGTCGTGGAGGTGTTTGTTTTGGTCGTGGAGGTGTTTGTTTTGGTCGTGGAGGTGTTTGTTTTGGTCATGGAGGTGTTTGTTTTGGTTGTGGAGGTGTTTGTTTTGGTCATGGAGGTGTTTGTTTTGGTCGTGGAGGTGTTTGTTTTGGTCGTGGAGGTGTTTGTTTTGGTCGTGGAGGTGTTTGTTTTAGTCGTGGAGGTGGTTGTTTTGGTCGTGGAGGTGTTTGTTTTGGTCGTGGAGGTGTTTGTTTTGGTCGTGGAGGTGTTTGTTTTGGTCGTGGAGGTGTTTGTTTTAGTCGTGGAGGTGGTTGTTTTGGTCGTGGAGGTGTTTGTTTTGGTCGTGGAGGTGTTTGTTTTGGTCGTGGAGGTGTTTGTTTTGGTCATGGAGGTGTTTGTTTTGGTTGTGGAGGTGTTTGTTTTGGTCGTGGAGGTGTTAGTTTTGGTCATGGAGGTGGTTGTTTTGGTCATGGAGGTGGTTGTTTTGGTCGTGGAGGTGGTTGTTTTGCTCGTGGAGGTGTTTGTTTTGGTCGTGGAGGTGGTTGTTTTGGTCGTGGAGGTGTTTGTTTTGGTCGTGTAGGTGTTTGTTTTGGTCGTGGAGGTGGTTGTTTTGGTCGTGGAGGTGTTTGTTTTGGTCGTGGAGGTGTTTGTTTTGCTCGTGGAGGTGTTTGTTTTGGTCGTGGAGGTGTTAGTTTTGGTCGTGGAGGTGTTTGTTTTGGTCGTGGAGGTGTTTGTTTTGGTCGTGGAGGTGTTTGTTTTGGTCGTGGAGGTGTTTGTTTTGGTCATGGAGGTGTTTGTTTTGGTTGTGGAGGTGGTTGTTTTGGTCATGGAGGTGTTTGTTTTGGTTGTGGAGGTGTTTGTTTTGGTCATGGAGGTGGTTGTTTTGGTCATGGAGGTGTTTGTTTTGCTCGTGGAGGTGGTTGTTTTGGTCGTGGAGGTGGTTGTTTTGGTCATGGAGGTGGTTGTTTTGGTCGTGGAGGTGGTTGTTTTGGTCGTGGAGGTGGTTGTTTTGGTCGTGGAGGTGTTTGTTTTGGTCGTGGAGGTGTTTGTTTTGGTCGTGGAGGTGTTTGTTTTGGTCATGGAGGTGTTTGTTTTGGTTGTGGAGGTGTTTGTTTTGGTCATGGAGGTGTTTGTTTTGGTCGTGGAGGTGTTTGTTTTGGTCGTGGAGGTGTTTGTTTTGGTCGTGGAGGTGTTTGTTTTAGTCGTGGAGGTGGTTGTTTTGGTCGTGGAGGTGTTTGTTTTGGTCGTGGAGGTGTTTGTTTTGGTCGTGGAGGTGTTTGTTTTGGTCGTGGAGGTGTTTGTTTTAGTCGTGGAGGTGGTTGTTTTGGTCGTGGAGGTGTTTGTTTTGGTCGTGGAGGTGTTTGTTTTGGTCGTGGAGGTGTTTGTTTTGGTCATGGAGGTGTTTGTTTTGGTTGTGGAGGTGTTTGTTTTGGTTGTGGAGGTGTTTGTTTTGGTCGTGGAGGTGTTAGTTTTGGTCGTGGAGGTGGTTGTTTTGGTCGTGGAGGTGGTTGTTTTGGTCGTGGAGGTGTTAGTTTTGGTCGTGGAGGTGGTTGTTTTGGTCATGGAGGTGGTTGTTTTGCTCGTGGAGGTGTTAGTTTTGGTCGTGGAGGTGGTTGTTTTGGTCATGGAGGTGGTTGTTTTGGTCGTGGAGGTGGTTGTTTTGCTCGTGGAGGTGTTTGTTTTGGTCGTGGAGGTGGTTGTTTTGGTCGTGGAGGTGTTTGTTTTGGTCGTGTAGGTGTTTGTTTTGGTCGTGGAGGTGGTTGTTTTGGTCGTGGAGGTGTTTGTTTTGGTCGTGGAGGTGTTTGTTTTGGTCGTGGAGGTGTTTGTTTTGGTCGTGGAGGTGTTTGTTTTGCTCGTGGAGGTGTTTGTTTTGGTCGTGGAGGTGTTTGTTTTGGTTGTGGAGGTGTTTGTTTTGGTCGTGGAGGTGTTAGTTTTGGTCATGGAGGTGGTTGTTTTGGTCATGGAGGTGGTTGTTTTGGTCGTGGAGGTGGTTGTTTTGCTCGTGGAGGTGTTTGTTTTGGTCGTGGAGGTGGTTGTTTTGGTCGTGGAGGTGTTTGTTTTGGTCGTGTAGGTGTTTGTTTTGGTCGTGGAGGTGGTTGTTTTGGTCGTGGAGGTGTTTGTTTTGGTCGTGGAGGTGTTTGTTTTGGTCGTGGAGGTGGTTGTTTTGGTCATGGAGGTGTTTGTTTTGGTCATGGAGGTGTTTGTTTTGGTCGTGGAGGTTTTTGTTTTGGTCATGGAGGTGTTTGTTTTGGTCGTGGAGGTGTTTGTTTTGCTCGTGGAGGTGGTTGTTTTGGTCGTGGAGGTGGTTGTTTTGGTCGTGGAGGTGGTTGTTTTGGTCGTGGAGGTGTTTGTTTTGGTCGTGGAGGTGTTTGTTTTGGTCGTGGAGGTGTTTGTTTTGGTCATGGAGGTGTTTGTTTTGGTCATGGAGGTGTTTGTTTTGGTCATGGAGGTGTTTGTTTTGGTCGTGGAGGTGGTTGTTTTGGTCATGCAGGTGGTTGTTTTGATCATGGAGGTGGTTGTTTTGGTCGTGGAGGTGTTTGTTTTGCTCGTGGAGGTGTTTGTTTTGGTCGTGGAGGTGTTTGTTTTGCTCGTGGAGGTGGTTGTTTTGCTCGTGGAGGTGTTTGTTTTGGTCATGGAGGTGTTTGTTTTGGTCGTGGATGTGTTTGTTTTGGTCGTGGAGGTGGTTGTTTTGGTCGTGGAGGTGTTTGTTTTGGTCGTGGAGGTGTTTGTTTTGGTCGTGGAGGTGTTTGTTTTGGTCATGGAGGTGGTTGTTTTGGTCGTGGAGGTGTTTGTTTTGGTCGTGGAGGTGGTTGTTTTGGTCATGGAGGTGGTTGTTTTGGTCATGGAGGTGTTTGTTTTGGTCGTGGAGGTGTTTGTTTTGGTCGTGGAGGTGTTTGTTTTGGTCGTGGAGGTGTTTGTTTTGGTCGTGGAGGTGGTTGTTTTGGTCGTGGAGGTGGTTGTTTTGGTCAGAGGAATACACTGGAGAATGCACAAGGCAAGGTTTTAGCAGTTTCTCTCTTTCTCTGAGGCTGGAGTTACACCTAGGGTGTTTTCGTTTCGTTTTTCAGATGAGTTTCGCTTTTCCAGGTGGCAACGTAGTGGCAGCAGAGTTAGACATTCGTTTTGCCTCCTGAGCACAGTGATGCAGTACAATGCCAAAGCAGTAGATGGCAGTAGGTGGCGAACATGAAGGCAATTTTCAACCAATCAGAACTTGAATGTGCCAATACACTTCCTGCAAAGAAAATGTCAACAAGCCGCCATCTTTAAATGCCTATGCAGCACTTATTTTTCAGCAAAGTGTAATAAAAGTGCAATAAACAAAACGGATACATTCACTGTGTGTTATGCCCCTCATTTGTTGATGAAACAAAACTAACATCAACACAAGTGACCACCAAGAGCGGATAGTTTAGTCTCAAAAAAGATCGGCGATGTTGTTATCTACATTGTTAGCTACATGCTAATGTGAATGGAATATGCCAGTATAACAGTATAGCATTGTGGCTAACACTAGCTTACGTTAACCAGCCAGCACCAAACTGATGATATCGGGAGCTATCAGTAGCTAGATAACATTAGAGACAACGCATCGTGTATTAAACAAAAGTGAATAGATGACTGGGCCATTTTGTTTAATGCTTGTTAAGATTGAAAGAGGAGCTTGAGCTAACAGGGTCTGATAGCTAACGCTAGCTCACGTTAGCTAGCTGCTCATGCAATCGGTAATGCTAGCAGAATTAATGGATGTAAACTTTATTTAACATATTGCATAATGGGTACAATACAATACGGCTCAATACAAACAATTGTTAAGGGTATGCAGACTGTTGTAGCTTGGACTGGGGTCCTTATAACAATAACTTGACAACACATGGTAGCTGCAGCTATTTGGGACAGCTCTGTTGTCACCGGAAGGGCACGCAGATGGTATCTACTGCGCATGGGCGTTGAGCAACAACGGCTCCGCGCAGATTACACGACACGTTGTCGGCGAGTTTTTGGCGTTATTCCAAAACGGAAACACAATTTAGCGTTTTCAGTAGGGCCAAAACGTTTCTTGCCAAAACAACATTTCTATCTAATAGGGACAGCAAACTTATTCAAAAAACAACCACAAAAACACTAGTCTAACCATGGCCTGAGAGAAGAAGCTAGCAGAGAACAACTTGTCAACCTCTCAATACTCTGGTAATGAGCTGGTTATTTCACTCTGGTAATACTCTGGTTATTTCACTGTGGTAATACTCTGGTTATTTCTCTCTGGTAAACTCTGGTTATTTCACTCTGGTAATGAGCTGGTTATTTCACTGTGGTAATACTCTGGTTATTTCTCTCTGGTAAACTCTGGTTATTTCACTCTGGTAAACTCTGGTTATTTCACTCTGGTAATACTCTGGCTATTTCACTCTGGTAATACTCTGGTTATTTCACTCTGGTAATACTCTGGTTATTTCACTGTGGTAATGAGCTGGTTATTTCACTCTGGTAATACGCTGGTTATTTCACTCTGGTAATACTCTGGTTATTTCTCTCTGGTAATACGCTGGTTATTTCACTCTGGTAATACTCTGGTTATTTCACTCTGGTAATGAGCTGGTTATTTCTCTCTGGTAATACTCTGGTTATTTCACTGTGGTAATGAGCTGGTTATTTCACTCTGGTAATACGCTGGTTATTTCACTCTGGTAATACTCTGGTTATTTCTCTCTGGTAATACGCTGGTTATTTCACTCTGGTAATACTCTGGTTATTTCACTCTGGTAATGAGCTGGTTATTTCTATCTGGTAATACTCTGGTTATTTCACTCTGGTAATACTCTGGTTATTTCACTCTGGTAATACTCTGGTTATTCCACTCTGGTAATGTGCAGTTTTTTTCTGCAAGATCTCCACTCATCCCCCTTTTTAAAATGTCCATGTATATAATATTTTTATATTACAGCCCCATAACATATAGAAGGAGAGTGATAGGTATGAAAAATGCCTTTGCCTGCCCATTACTCTGCAGTGTTTATGATGGTATAAAGCTGACGATGTGTGTGTGTGTGTGTCTGTGTGTGTGTCTGTGTGCGTGAGTGCGGACGCATATGAGCCCATAACTTTGTATTGTTTGTATTGGTATAATTCAGTGTAAATCAGCATTGCAGTGTGGCAGTATTTTCTCAGCTGGGCGAGTTGATTACCATGATATACAGCCGTTCTCCTGCTAAATGATATAAAAACACATGATATACAGTCGTTTTTCTGCTAAATGATATAAAACACATGATATACAGTAGTTTTCCTGCTAAATTATATAAAAACACATCAGATACAGTAGTTTTCCTTATTTTTTTTAATCCTCTTTTTCTCCGCCTGATTTTCTATGATTTTTCCTCCCATCCCAATTTAGTCGTTATGCCAATTCCCCCTCCCCTACCTGGTTGTTGTGCGCATGTTCCCCCTACTGGTCGGTACTAGGGAACCCTGAAGTCTACCACATGTTTCCTCCGACACATGCGGAGACAGCCAGTGGCTCTCTTTTCACCTGGCAGCGAGGACTCTCATTGGTGAAGTGTGGCGCGTGGGAGGTCACGCTGCCTTCACCACTTCCTGCCTTTCGCTGAGCAGGCGCCCAGACCTGACCTGTAGGCGTCGCTGTCCACAACGCCAGATTCCCACCCACGACTTCCCTCCCGCTAACTCAGCCAAACGAGTTAGTATGACGATCGGCCCAAGCCGCACGCAATGCTGACTCCGGGAGTCGAGACCGCAGCGTCTTGCATTGGTGACAAGCGCAATCTCCGCTACGCCACCCGGCCGCGGTGATATACACTAGTTTTCCTGCTAAATTATATAAAAAAACACATGATATACAGTAGTTTACCTGCTAAATGATATAAAAACACATGCTATACAGTAGTTCTCCTGCTAAATGATATAAAACACATGATATACAGTTGTTTTCCTGCTAAATTATATAAAAACACATGATATACAGTAGTTGTCCTGCTAAATTATATAAAAACACATGCTATACAGTAGTTCTCCTGCTAAATGATATAAAAACACATTATATACAGTTGTTTTCCTGCTAAATTATATAAAAACACATGATATACAGTTGTTTTCCTGCTAAATGATATAAAAACACATGATATACAGTAGTTTTCCTGCTAAATGATATAAAACCACATGATATACAGTAGTTTTACTGCTAAATTATATAAAACCACATGATGTACAGTTGTTTTATAAAACACAGCTTCCCCAGTTGTTCCTCAACAGTGTGTGTGTGTGTGTGTGTGTGTGTGTGTGTGTGTGTGTGTGTGTGTGTGTGTGTGTGTGTGTGTGTGTGTGTGTGTGTGTGTGTGTGTGTGTGTGTGTGTGTGTGTGTGTGTGTGTGTGTGTGTGTGTGTGTGTGTGTGTGTGTGTGTGTGTGTGTGTGTGTGTGTGTGTGTGTGTGTGTGTGTGTGCGTGCGTGTGTGTGTGTGTGTGCATGCATCAGTGTGAGTGCATGTGTGTAGGATGTCTTTGTGTGCACAACTGGATGGGAGTCCACGTAAGATAAGATAAGATAATCCTTTATTGATCCCCTTGGGGAAATCCAGGCATGATGGAGTCAAGTACTTTCTGTCTCTAATTATTATTGACGGAGACGGGCAGAGATGACAGCTGGAATAAAATTAATTCAGAGACAACGGACCCAGTACTTTGTTGGCGGTGTGAAAATATGCAGAGAAACATTAAATATCCGTTTGTGTTAAATTGTATCTGAATCGGGAGATTCTCTTCTCTCCATCAACATTTAAAATGTATCTCTCTGTCGCGGAAGTAAGGCACAGCATCTTGACATTTCTAGATTGGTCATTTTCTTTTTACACTTTACCTGTTAACCTGCAATGAGTCTCCTGGCCATTTTTTTTAGTACGGCATACTTTTTTTGCAAACCAAAACAACCTTTTATACATATAGCACATGCATGAGCCTGGTCTCTTTTGAAAGATGACATTCTGAAGTTTCTGATTCCAGAAAAAGAATTAACTTTTAGTGCTAACGTAATAGAGTAACATAGGTCTGAACTTGAGTTGTAATAAAACTTGTTACTCAAGTTTTTCTGTAGTAGTTAGTAGTCCAGAGGTAGTATTTCCCCAGAATGCGGTATGGCTTACAAATCCAGCTTATGTAGTACATATCCAAATTTCATAAAGATCCATTCAGAAATGAGTGATTAGGAGTGATTTTAGTAAACTGTGTACAAAGAAAAACTCATAGACTTCAATTAATTTGGCTTCCTGTTAAAGAATTTAGGTGTTCACCTAGATTTAAGCGACCTTGGGTCTTCTGAAAGGCGCTATATAAAATGAAGTTATTATTATTATTATTATCCCTGATTCACACATCCCCACATGGGGTATCATTGGAAGCCACACTCATTGGCTACAACGATCCACAATAAACGTCCCATGGGATGTCCGATATTATCGGCCTACCGATATTATCGGCTAATATCGGCATTATCGGAAAATATCGGTATCGGTTTTTTATTTTTATAACCTTTATAACCTTTATTTACCCAGGCAAGCAAGTAAGAACAAATTCTGATTTTATTTATTGTCAAAATTATTGTAATTCCACAACAAGAGATATGTAATGTTAATTACCTGAAATTACCCTGCATATATCGGTATCGGTTGATATCGGTATCGGAGATAAGGAGTTGGACAATATCGGTATATCGGTATCGGTAAAAAAGCCAATCTCGAGCATCCCTATAAGAGGTTTTAAGATCCTAATCCCTCCTGCGAGTTGTGATCTGACAAACCTCTCTTCACCGCTGTTGAATGTCAGCTGACGTTAGCATGCTAGCTTAGCCTGTTAGCTCCACTGCTCCTGTTGAATGTCAGCTGACGTTAGCATGCTAGCTTAGCCTGTTAGCTCCACTGCTCCTGTTGAATGTCAGCTGACGTTAGCATGCTAGCTTAGCCTGTTAGCTCCACTGCTCCTGTTGAATGTCAGCTGACGTTAGCATGCTAGTTTAGTCTGTTAGCTCCACTGCTCCTGTTGAATGTCAGCTGACGTTAGCATGCTAGCTTAGCCTGTTAGCTCCACTGCTCCTGTTGAATGTCAGCTGACGTTAGCATGCTCGTTTAGCCCGTTAGCTCCACTGCTCCTGTTGAATGTCAGCTGACGTTAGCATGCTAGTTTAGCCTGTTAGCTCCACTGCTCCTGTTGAATGTCAGCTGACGTTAGCATGCTAGTTTAGCCCGTTAGCTCCACTGCTCCTGTTGAATGTCAGCTGACGTTAGCATGCTAGCTTAGCCTGTTAGCTCCACTGCTCCTGTTGAATGTCAGCTGACGTTAGCATGCTAGCTTAGCCTGTTAGCTCCACTGCTCCTGTTGAATGTCAGCTGACGTTAGCATGCTAGTTTAGCCCGTTAGCTCCACTGCTCCTGTTGAATGTCAGCTGACGTTAGCATGCTAGCTTAGCCCGTTAGCTCCACTGCTCCTGTTGAATGTCAGCTGACGTTAGCATGCTCGTTTAGCCCGTTAGCTGCACTGCTCCTGTTGAATGTCAGCTGACGTTAGCATGCTAGTTTAGCCTGTTAGCTCCACTGCTCCTGTTGAATGTCAGCTGACGTTAGCATGCTAGTTTAGCCCGTTAGCTCCACTGCTCCTGTTGAATGTCAGCTGACGTTAGCATGCTAGCTTAGCCTGTTAGCTCCACTGCTCCTGTTGAATGTCAGCTGACGTTAGCATGCTAGCTTAGCCTGTTAGCTGCACTGCTCCTGTTGAATGTCAGCTGACGTTAGCATGCTAGTTTAGCCCGTTAGCTCCACTGCTCCTGTTGAATGTCAGCTGACGTTAGCATGCTAGTTTAGCCCGTTAGCTGCACTGCTCCTGTTGAATGTCAGCTGACGTTAACATGCTAGTTTAGTCTGTTAGCTGCACTGCTCCTGTTGAATGTCAGCTGACGTTAGCATGCTAGTTTAGCCCGTTAGCTGCACTGCTCCTGTTGAATGTCAGCTGACGTTAGCATGCTAGTTTAGCCCGTTAGCTCCACTGCTCCTGTTGAATGTCAGCTGACGTTAGCATGCTAGCTTAGCCCGTTAGCTCCACTGCTCCTGTTGAATGTCAGCTGACGTTAGCATGCTAGTTTAGCCCGTTAGCTGCACTGCTCCTGTTGAATGTCAGCTGACGTTAGCATGCTAGTTTAGCCCGTTAGCTCCACTGCTCCTGTTGAATGTCAGCTGACGTTAGCATGCTAGCTTAGCCCGTTAGCTCCACTGCTCCTGTTGAATGTCAGCTGACGTTAGCATGCTAGTTTAGCCCGTTAGCTCCACTGCTCCTGTTGAATGTCAGCTGACGTTAGCATGCTAGCTTAGCCCGTTAGCTCCACTGCTCCTGTTGAATGTCAGCTGACGTTAGCATGCTCGTTTAGCCCATTAGCTCCACTGCTCCTGTTGAATGTCAGCTGACGTTAGCATGCTAGTTTAGTCTGTTAGCTCCACTGCTTCTGTTGAATGTCAGCTGACGTTAGCATGCTAGTTTAGCCTGTTAGCTCCACTGCTCCTGTTGAATGTCAGCTGACGTTAGCATGCTAGTTTAGCCCGTTAGCTCCACTGCTCCTGTTGAATGTCAGCTGACGTTAGCATGCTAGTTTAGTCCGTTAGCTCCACTGCTCCTGTTGAATGTCAGCTGACGTTAGCATGCTAGTTTAGCCTGTTAGCTCCACTGCTCCTGTTGAATGTCAGCTGACGTTAGCATGCTAGTTTAGCCCGTTAGCTCCACTGCTCCTGTTGAATGTCAGCTGACGTTAGCATGCTCGTTTAGCCTGTTAGCTCCACTGCTCCTGTTGAATGTCAGCTGACGTTAGCATGCTCGTTTAGCCCGTTAGCTCCACTGCTCCTGTTGAATGTCAGCTGACGTTAGCATGCTAGTTTAGCCCTGTTAGCTCCACTTCTCCTGTTGAATGTCAGCTGACGTTAGCATGCTAGTTTAGCCAGTTAGCTCCACTGCTCCTGTTGAATGTCAGCTGACGTTAGCATGCTCGTTTAGCCCGTTAGCTCCACTGCTCCTGTTGAATGTTAGCTGACGTTAGCATGCTCGTTTAGCCCATTAGCTCCACTGCTCCTGTTGAATGTTAGCTGACGTTAGCATGCTAGTTAGCTGCACTGCTCCTGTTGAATGTCAGCTGACGTTAGCATGCTCGTTTAGCCTGTTAGCTCCACTGCTCCTGATGCTCTAACGAACGCTAGCCTGATTCAGCAGGCACATGGCAATGACACCAAAGACGGCAC
>NC_140178.1:96303109-96308109 GCF_963971535.1 Notolepis coatsorum
ATGACAGTGATGCCCATTTTGGATACATGGACAAAAGAGGTGACCTGATAGAATCACATAATGCGTTTCTGTTGGAGTTGACATCATGTGTATCCTACCGGAGTGTGTTTATGTGTGGTTTCACTCTGTGATCACTGATATGATGTCCTCAGCGGTCAGTGGTGTTAAGGAAGGACACGCCTAAACACGCTTAAAGTTGACTAATCTCGTAAATACATGCACACTAGGGCTTCTCATCTAGACCGACACGTCAGAGGGACGGAGAGTACACAAGTACTAAACAATAGGGGTGTAACAGTACACAAAAACCACAACTCGGTACGTACCTCGGTTTTGAAGTCACGGTTCGGTATGGGTTTTCGGTACAGTGGGGGAAAGTTTGGCTTTCCATGTTCCACTCAGGGGTGATGTAGTGTGCAGTAACTAATTGTACTTGTAGGGCTGTCAACCAATATTCTATATTGAAATTAATAATCGAATAATAATCGAATAATCGGAAAAAATATATATAATAATAATTATATTAGATTGTGAAAAAAAACAGCCCTCGGTGGGCGGTCGTTAGTTGTATTCGTTCGGTACGGTACGGTACACACTGAAACGGTTCGGTACGGATATGTGTACCTTTACACCCCTAATGCACACGCGTGCATATGTATCAAAATAGATTAAAATCTCAGATTATTTTTTACAGAGCAGATGATCAGAGGTACAAACCAGATGATCAGAGATACAGAGCAGATGATCAGAGATACAGACCAGATGATCAGAGATACAGAGCAGATGATCAGAGATACAGACCAGATGATCAGAGATACAAACCAGATGATCAGAGATACAGACCAGATGATCAGAGATACAGACCAGATGATCAGAGATACAGAGCAGATGATCAGAGGTACAGACCAGATGATCAGAGATACAAACCAGATGATCAGAGATACAGAGCAGATGATCAGAGATACAAACCAGATGATCAGAGATACAAACCAGATGATCAGAGGTACAGACCAGATGATCAGAGGTACAGACCAGATGATCAGAGGTACAGAGCAGATGATCAGAGATACAGAGCAGATGATCAGAGGTACAGAGCAGATGATCAGAGATACAGAGCAGATGATCAGAGATACAGACCAGATTATCAAATGTTGAGCCTAGTTTGTCAGACACCCATTTTCTCTTCTCTACGACTATCTTCTTATCATCTCTCGGTCTCTCCTGGTCAGTCATGTGTAGTGGAGTTTATTTAGATTGGAGAACCTCTCTCCCTCTCCCCATGTATCTCTAATTCTGTGTGTGTGTGTGTGTGTGTGTGTGTGTGTGTGTGTGTGTGTGTGTGTGTGTGTGTGTGTGTGTGTGTGTGTGTGTGTGTGTGTGTGTGTGTGTGTGTGTGTGTGTGTGTGTGTGTGTGTGTGTGTGTGTGTCAATCTTGCCCTCAGAGATAATACCGCAGACATGCAAAAATTACCTAACAAATTAGATGGGTGAAGGGAGGGAGGGAGGGAGGGAGGGAGGGAGGGAGGGAGGGAGGGAGGGAGGGAGGGAGGGAACACAGGATGGGAGAGGATGTTATCTAATGACTGGTGTTAGGGGACAAATGGGGAGTTACCGCGGTGACCAGGCAAAGTCTCCTCCACCCTTCTTAACCTTCATAGTGGTGGTGGTGGTGCATATTGCGTAACTCAATTGGGAAAATATATGTAGTTGTTCCCGAAATTAAAGTTTTAACTAATTCAAAGCAAAAGAGAATTAGTTCAAAGTCATTCAAACTTGCATGAAATAATCAGCCATATGCCCTTTCATAATGGCAAGCAATGCCCAAACAATTATTGTCAATTCACAATTACGAACACATTCTTTACAGTCTATGAAACGCACACATTTATGGCGAAAGAACATCACGGTTGACAAGATGACGGATATCCTTTTATTCATAACAGTGAATAGGCTCCTGTATCAAGTTTTGTGCCCATATGAGAGAGAGAGGAGAGACAGCAAGTACATGTCAAAATACTTCCCAAAGGTGAGTAAATACCACGACCACAAATCCAGAGGGAGCTCCACAAATAATGTCAAACCCAGATTCAAACAAGGGACTAAACACGTTTCACAATTATGCCACATCAATGTGGAACGCCCTACCCACACCTGTAAAGGAATGCGAATCAATACCCACCTTCAAAACCACTCTCAAGGAGCACCTACGGGAGACTGCAATTAGAAACTGGCCCCTGTAAATGTCCAAACCCAACTCCCTCCAATGTACAGTACCCCTAGTGACTAATCCAGTGTTCCTTTTCTCGTGGATAAACTCCTTGAGAGGGGGAGGGGCTAATCTGTGCAGGCATTTATATACAAAGCAGGAACTTTTATAACGTCTGAGGTTTGTAAATTTTAAATTATCCTTATCCAGGATTTTACAGTGGTGGTATGAGTACTGTTTCCTGTCATATACCTTCAATGCTCTGTTGTAAAGTTGTTCTATGGGTTTCATGGCTGTGGCCCCAGTAAATGACCAGTTTAGAATGCAATATTCAATGTGGGAGAAGACCATACAGTGTAGGTATGTCTTTGCGGCTTCAAGTGTTAGGGAGGGCCGTATTTGTTTGAAGTTGGAAATGTTGAAGTTGATGGTGTTCCTCACTTTCTTTATGTGTTTCTTAAAGGTCAGGTTTGAGTCCAAAATGACCCCAAGGAATTTGAAGTGGGAAACAAGTTCTAGTTCTTCCTTCCTTCCCTCCTTCCTCAGGAACACATTGGACTGCTTGATGGTTTCTGGACGCTTGCTAAAGAACATGCACACAGTCTTTTTCGCATTAAGTAGGAGACAGGTGCTGTTTAGCCAGCATTGTACCTTGTCTAGTGCGCATGTGAGCCTAGATGTAATCAACTCTATGTCCTTGCCCTGTGTGTAGATGACTGCGTCATCGGCATACATCTGTACATTGAGTTCGGGACACACATTTGGCAAGTCATTGATATACAGGGAGAATAGCAGGGGCCCAAGGATTGATCCCTGAGGGACACCTACAGGGTTGTCTAGATATGGGGACTTGGCACCATTGACCGTGACACATTGTTTTCGGTTTGATAAGTAGGATCTAAACCACTCTATTGTAGCAGGTGAGAAATTGAAGTGAGTTAGTTTGGTTAGGAGGATATTATGGTTGACACAGTCGAAAGCCTTGCTAAGGTCTAAGAAGACAGCACCAACATACTTGTTGCTATCTAGTGCACTCTTGACCTTTTCAACAAACAGACAGTTGGCTGACTCTGTTGAGTGAAGGGCACGGAATCCAAACTGCATTGGGTTAAGTGGGGTGGGGCCCAAGTCGAGATGTTTAGTCATGAGATTCGACACCCACTTCTCTGCAACTTTGGATATGACAGGAGGTATACTGATGGGCCTATAATTGGTCACCAGTGCCTTGTTGCCAGATTTAAAGATAGGGGTCACCGTGGCCATTTTCCAGGATGATGGAACGTCCCTGGAGGTGATTGATTGATTCACTAGTAGAGTGATGGGTTTAATGAGTGCATCAGAGTATGTTTTGAGGAAATCAGTGTCGAGCCCGTAGGCGTCCTTGGCTTTGGAGCCTTTCAGAGCCAGAATGATCTTTTTCACTTCAGGCTCTGTTATCTCCTCCAGTTCAAAGAGGGGCTGGGTGTTGGTTACTGGGTTTGGTAGGATACTGGAGAGGGCAAAGTGTTTGGTGCTGTCTAGAACACTATTTAAGAAGTGTTCGTTGAGGGTGCAGGCCAGTACTGTTGGGTCTTTAACTAGTATGTCATTCACATTTAGTTCCAGGGGGTCTTTTCCCCGATTGTGGTGTTTGCCTAGGAGTTTATTCAAGGTTTGCCAGATTTTTTTGCTGTTCCCTTTTCCTGCTTCAATTATACTAATAAAGAAGTTTGCTTTGGCCTCTCTGAGGGTCTGTGTGACCTTGTTCCTAGCATGCGTGAATCTCTGTCTGTCGATAGACAGTCCAGATTTTAAGCTCTGTTTGAGGAGTGAGTCCCTGTCTTTCAATTGCTATCTGCAGCTATGATCTAGCCATGGGAGGTGGGTTTGTTTTTTGACTTTTTGGCTCCCCTTCCTAGAGAAGGAGGCCATCGTCTCCTTGATTTTTGCTGTGAAGAGGGTGCAGTTTTTCTCTGTGGTATTGGAGGATAGTATCTCCTGCCAGTCAAGCTTTTTCACTGCATCCTCAAAGCTCTGTTGCAGGTTTTTTGGGATGTAGTTTGATGAGGTGGCAGATTTTTTGGATGTTTTTAGAAAGCGAGTTTTATTGAGTTTCCTGGTGAAACAGATGAAATTGTGGTCAGATATACCGGTCAACATGTTGTTGGTCTTAGTGATTCTATCCGGTTGGTTGGTGAAAACTAGGTCTATTTTGGTCTAGGAGGTTTTGGTCATTCTAGTTGGCTGTTTGATTATTTGTTCAAAGCTGTGGGCATCCATGGATTGTTTTAAGTTCTTTCTAGCCTGTTTACTGTCCCAATTGACATTGAAGTCACCTATGATTATTGTTTCCTTGTTGCAGGATTTTAGGACATGTTTTAACTGGTCGTAAAACTCAACTTTTGCATCTGGTTTTCTGTGGAGACATATCAGGGTAAATGACATTTGTTCAGCGAGAGTGATTTCCACACCAACAGATTCTACACCAACACATTCAAAGTCAGTGGACCATTCCAGTTGTTTACAGGCAATTGTGTCTCTGATGTACAGTAGGACTCCCCCACCTCATTTCCCAGTCTTCCTGTCATTCCTAAATACATTGTAGCCTGGCATGGATACTAGGGCTTTAGGGGATGACTTCTTTAGCCATGTTTCACTCAGACCTAAGCAATGTAAGTTAGAATCAAGTAGGAGGTGCTCTAACTGTTTGCGTTTATTACCAACACTACGAATGTTGCAGTGACCACAAAAGAAACCCTTTGGTTTGCATAGGGGGTCCCATACAGTTCTGGCCTGGTTTAGGGTACCAAATAGT
>NC_140178.1:96313109-96350609 GCF_963971535.1 Notolepis coatsorum
CTGTTTACCTCCGTCCTTCAATAATACTGGCTGACATAGGAAATGTACAGTACACACAGATTGTATAATAGTGTACATATTTGTGCTCACACACATACACAAAATGGTTTGGAATGAAAAACATGTTGACTCAAACCAAGCAAATTTCTGTGAGATAAGCATCTACATTAACAGTTTTGACTCAACCATTACATCATTTGCCTATTCCACAAGATGTAATTTGGTTTGAGGCTGCATGGTTCGAATTCCAAACAATCAAAGATCTTTCTGATTTGATCCATATGTTGCTGTGTATTGAGCTGAACACGTTAGAGCAGGGGTTCTCAAACTTTTTTATACCATGACCCCATTTTATTTAGGATTTTTTTTTGGCGACCCCAATGTAATTTCAACGTGAAATTAAGGGATATCAAAATAAAAGCACACGTTGTTGAACTTGATCATGCATATTTATTAGACATTTTAATTACAGCACTATGTTATCAATACACATTTATAAAACTAGGCATATCTTTCCAGAACATAAAAAAATATATATATATATGATTTGTATATACTGTCACCTACCCACGACCCCACTTTGGGTCGCAACCCGTAGTTTGAGAACCGCTGCATTAGAGGAACCCCTGCCTTCCATGCAGCAAAACAACCTTCTGATGTGTCGCTAACAGGTACCTGTATTCAAACACGACACTAAGGTTGCGGCATTTTGGGAATATTCAAGTATTCAATTATGCATGGGACTAACAGGACTATATGGGAATTAACGGGAATACATGGAAATATTGGTGTTATTTGCTGTATTTACCATTTCATATGCAGATATATATATATATATATATATATATACACACATTTTACTGTATCATAATTATCAGGTGTTTTATTACAATTAGAATTATTGAAATTCTGAGCTTAGCATTCCATGGAAGATTTACATCATCATCAAACCTTTATTTGAATAGGCAGGTTAATTAAGAACAAGTTCTTATTTTCAATAACGGCCTATTTGGGGGTAAAAAGCCCCCTAGGGGAAAGGGGATGGGGGATAAAATAAAATAAATAAAAATAAAACACAAAGGAACAGACATTAACATCTGGAAATTCTGGTCATTTTCCAACCCTTCTCAACCTTACATAGGTAAGGGATAATGTATACAGTAGCTATACTCGGTCATTGTTCGCAAAATAATTGACCGACACTGCGTTCTGGAACACAGAGGCACCTCTGTGTTCCAGAACGCAGTGTCGGTCAATTATTTTGCGACAATGACCGAGTATAGCTATACATTATCCCACTTATTACATGGCTAACTTACTAACAATATACCTAATTCATTTTACACCATCGACAAGACGAGATCAAATGCAGACGCAGTTGTTCTGTGGTTCCTCTGTCATCGCTGGCAGGTGTGTGGACTTGATTGCACTGATGTAGTGCAGCTGTGCATAATGGTAATGCTTAGCTTTCGTGACTGCGATCAAAATGCTTGATTGTGATTGGTCAATAGCGCTATGTTGCCCCTAACAGCGGTCATTATTGCGCGTTGCCCATGACAGCGGTGAATTATCGAGAAATAATTGACTGCTGTCAGGGGCAACCGAGCGCTATCAATCACAATCAAGCATTTTAGCGAATGTTAAAACGCCATGTAATAACATGCAATAACCCCTCCCCCCTATGCTTTCTGTCAACATGTTGAAATATTTCCAGGACTTACTCTGTTGTGTCTAACAGTAACAGCTGAATAGAGATATGGTGGCTTTTAACAGTAAGAGCAAGAGTTATATAAAGTATAGACTTTGATACTATTACACATTATTATAAACACAACATGGACAAAAGGTGATACACTTTTTGATACATTGCGTGATACACAATTTCCGAGCACCCACTTTTTCCTACTGTGCTCTATAGTGTCAAAAACTGCATTGGATACCTTCAAGGAGAAAGAGGGAAAGAGTCAGACAGATACGAGAGAGAGATAGAGAGAGAGAGATAGAGAGAGAGAGAGAGAGAGAGAGAGAGAGAGAGAGAGAGAGAGAGAGAGAGAGAGAGAGAGAGAGAGAGAGAGAGAGAGAGAGAGAGAGAGAGAGAGAGAGAGAGAGAGAGAGAGAGAGAGAGAGAGAGAGGGGGGGGGGGAGAGACAATGGATTGGCAGTGGGATGTATTCATAGTGCATGACAATAATAGGAAGTCTTTACTATGGTGCATTGCCACAAAAGTCATAATGACACAAGACAACAAGCCTGTGTCTGGCCCCAGCGTGATAATGCTTCTGTGTCTTTAGAAAGTCACATTCAAACACTATACTTCTAATCTGTAGTTCATTCATTGCCTGTGATTGAAATGTAAATGTATTTACTGTGAGTGAAGCCCATTGATAATTCATTCTTCCTGTTTCTACTATTTTATGTGAAGCACTTTTAATTGCCTCTGTGCAACTTGCCTTACCATGCAGTAGGGAAGACTGAGAATATACAACTAAATGTATGCAAGATCAAGCTTAATGGCCTAATCCTTCCTGTCTGACGCATACTGTCTGCAGGGGGTTCAATATATAGGACATATGCAGTAATCTTTAATAATATATTTCTCCTATATTGTTTTCTCCTCTATCTTTTTCCTCTCCTCCCACTATTCTCCTTTCCTCTCATCCCATCCCCTTCCTCTCCACTCATCCCCTCTTCTCTTCTCTCGCCCCCTCTCCTCTCTTCCCCTTCCTCTCCACTCATCCCTTCTTCTCTTCTCTCGCCCCCTATCCTCTCCTCTCCTTCCTCTCCACTCATCCCCTTGTCTCTTCTCTCGCCCCCTCTTCTCTCGCCTCCTCTCCTCTCCTCTCCTCTCATCCCCTCTTTTTTTCTCTCGCCCCCTCTCCTCTCCTCTCCTCTCCTCTCCTCTCCTCTCCTCTCCTCTCCTCTCCTCTCCTCTCCTCTCGCCCCCTCTCCTCTCCTCTCCTCTCATCCCCTCTTCTCTTCTCTCACCCCCTCTCCCTCCTCTCCTCTCCTCTCCTCTCGCCCCCTCTCCTCTCCTCTCATCCCCTCTTCTCTTCTCTCGCCCCCTCTCCTCTCCTCTCCTCTCCTCTCGCCCCCTCTCCTCTCCTCTCCTCTCATCCCCTCTTCTCTTTTCTCGCCCCCTCTCCTCTCCTCTCCTCTCGCCCCTCTTCTCTCCTCTCCTCTCCTCTCCACTCCTCTCATCCCCTCTTCTCTCGCCCCCTCTCCTCTTCTCTCCTCTCCTCTCGCCTCCTCTCCTCTCCTCTCGCCCCTCTCCTCTTCTCTTCTTCTCTTGCCCCCTCTCCTCTCCTCTCCTCTCCTCTCCTCTCCTCTCCTCTCCTCTCCTCTCCTCTCCTCTTCTTTCTTCTCTTACCCCCTCTCCTCTCCTCTCCTCTCCTCTCCTCTCCTATCCTCTCCTCTCCTCTCCTCTCTCCTCTCCTCTCCTCTCCTCTCCTCTCCTCTCCTCTCCTCTCCTCTCCTCTCCTCTCCTCTCCTCTCCTCTCCTCTCCTCTCCTCTCCTCTCTCTCTCTCTCCCCCTTTGCAGTGTCTAATTTCCCACGGGATAATAAAAGTATTCTATTCTATTCTATTCTATTCTATTCTATTCTATTCTATTCTATTCTATTCTATTCTCTCCTCTCCTCTCCTCTCCTCTCCTCTCCTCTCCTCTCCTCTCCTCTCCTCTCCTCTCGTATGTATTCATAGTGCATGACAATAATAATAGGATGTCTTTACTATGGTGCATTGCCACAAAAGTCATAATGACACAAGACAACAAGCCTGTGTCTGGCCCCAGCGTGATATTGCTTCTGTGTCTTTAGAAAGTCACATTCAAACACTATACTTCTAATCTGTAGTTCATTCATTGCCTGTGATTGAAATGTAAATGTATTTACTGTGAGTGAAGCCCACTGATAATTCATTCTTCCTGTTTATGCTTTGTATGCTTTGTATGCTCTTGTATTTGTATTTACTTCTTTTATTTTCTACAATTTTATGTAAAGCACTTTTAATTGCATCTGTGCAACTTGCCTTACCATGCAGTAGGGAAGACTGAGAATATACAACTAAATGTATGCAAGATCAAGCCTAATGGCCTAATCCTTCCTGTCTGACACATACTGTCTGCAGGGGGTTCAATATATAGGACTATGCAGTAATATTTAATAATATAGTTCTCCTATATTATTTTCTCCTCTCTCTTTTTCCTCTCCTCCCACTATTCTCCTTTCCTCTCATCCCACCCCCTTACTCTCCACTCATCCCCTCTTCTCTTCTCTCGCCCCCTCTCCTCTCCTCCCCTTCCTCTCCACTCATCCCTTCTTCTCTTCTCTCGCCCCCTCTCCTCTCCTTCCTCTCCACTCATCCCCTCTTCTCTTCTCTCGCCCCCTCTCCTCTCCTCTCCTCTCCTTCCTCTCCACTCATCCCCTTGTCTCTTCTCTCGCCCCCTCTCCTCTCCTCTCCTCTCCTCTCCTCTCCTCTCCTCTCCTCTCCTCTCCTCTCCTCTCCTCTCCTCTCCTCTCCTCTCCTCTCCTCTCCTCTCCTCTCCTCTCCTCTCGCCCCCCTCCTTTCCTCTCCTCTCCTCTCATCCCCTCTTCTCTTCTCTCGCCCCCTCTCCTCTCCTCTCCTCTCACCCCCTCTCCTCTCGCCCCCTCTCCTCTCCTCTCCTCTTATCCCCTCTTCTCTTCTCTTGCCCCCTCTCCTCTCCTCTTCTCTCCTCTCCTCTCACCCCTCTCCTCTCATCCCCTCTCCTCTTTTCTCGCCCCCTCTCCTCTCCTCTCGCCCCCTCTCCTCTCATCTCCTCTCATCCCCTCTTCTCTTATCTCGCCCCCTCTCCTCTCCTCTCCTCTCCTCTCCTCTCCTCTCCTCTCCTCTCCTCTCCTCTCCTCTTCTCTTCTTCTCTCGCCCCTCCCCTCTCCTCTCCTCTCCTCTCCTCTCCTCTCCTCTCCTCTCCTCTCCTCTCCTCTCCTCTCCTCTCCTCTCCTCTCCTCTCCTCTCCTCTCCTCTCCTCACCTCTCTCCTCCAGATGTTCTCAGCTTAACAGATTTCCAGCGTATACATTTTACAGGTAATCCATTTGAAGGAGTGTCGCCCCCACAATGAAGCAGTATCTGCTAAGTGGCTCTAGCTCAGGGCAGGAGCAGCATCTCAACCTGGGAGCTTTAACCACACAGCCATCTGCTCCGCTCTCTCTGAGGGCTCTTCATGCAAATTCATGACTTTATACTTAATCAGCCGGTCTGGAAATAGTCCCTTTAGGCTAGACAGAGAGCTCCCAGAGGTGACTCGTTTGGTGATAGATCTTTTCACATTAATGTTTCTATGGCATTTCTGCTTAACCCTTTCACTACCACACTACGGAAGGTTAACCCTTTCACTACCACACTACAGAACCGTCTGTAGTGAAAGGGTTAGTCTGCTGTAGTGTGGTTGTGAAAGGGTTAGCCTTCTGTATTGTCGCAGTGAAAGGGTTAACCCTTTGGTAGTGTGGTAGTGAAATGGTTAATTGGGTAAAGTACAGTATATAGCAATGGTTCTAAATATAGTGATTTTCAAGTCCTGAAAATGTACATAATACATAATCGTGTGTACAATCTTTGGTAGTGAAAGGGTTAGCCTACTGTATTGTCGCAGTGAAAGGGTTAACCCTTGGTAGTGTAGTAGTGAAAGGGTTAATTGGGTAAAGTACAATATATAGCAGTGGTTCTAAATATAGTGGTTTTCAAGTCCTGAAATGTGCATAATGCATAATCGTGTTTACAATCTTTGATATATGCCAGTAGATATTTTTTTTATTGTGACCCTATTTTAAGCTAAAGCCCTCCTCCAATTCTTAATCAATCATAATCAGTCAAAGTTCACCATTATGCTTGACCAAGACAGTGGGTCCTGAACATAAGTCATTCTGTTCTTCTAAAAGGGTTTAGAACTACTGGTAAAGATCATGGGTTCTTTTGGATTTTTTCAGCTCAGGATGGAGTAAATGTGATACTAGTATTCTAGTGAAACTAGACCTTGTATGGTGTTTCAATGAGGAGGCAACACCAACTTTTCTAAGCCTTTTGTGTCTGCATTTATTCACACAAAAGAACAACATCAACCAAATGGCCACAACGGCCCCAACACTTATATTATAGGCACACAGGTGACATAATTGACACAGGACGAACCAAGTTGCAGGGGAGCTCCACAACACAATACACAAACCAAGCTACACAATAAACATCTATATTTATTTACACATATTCACCACTAACACAGTATCACATGTAAATACATGCAACTAGTCACATAGTATATATTTATTTTATATAATAGCAAATCCTAATCCTGTGCACCAGGAACTGCGATCACAAATTGTGAATATACACACAAACACAAACAAACATTCTACATTTAATATGTCTCTGATATGCATTGCAATATCAATATCAATCTAAAGATAAATAAGTATGTTGTGTTATTTATCTGCATTGGCCTTTGAGTACTGACATGTTAGCAGCTTATTGACCACCACCAAACGATTGACAAGCAGTCTGTTTGTGACATCACCACTGCTTACTCATACCTTGTACTCTCTGCAGGACAGCTTCTCACGACTGCCAAACAACTACAGACCCATGAGTCCTCCTCCTGCGTTGTATAAACACAAATGCATTAGTGTTTTTGTGTTTGTCTGTGTGTTAGTCTGTCTGCAGATTTGCGCTCTACTGAGTGCACCTTTCTAGTTCAGATATATAACAAGAAGTTATTATTACCAGACCTAGAAAAGCAGAACTCTTGAGTAGCTCAAATATTAATATTATTGTGCTACTATGCTTGTCATCATCACACCATCAAATTCTCACAGCAGCTGCGATGGCCGAGTGCATGGGCAAGGCTAAGAGAATTATCAAAGACTCAAGCCACCCAAACAACTGCCTCTTTGAACTGCTGCGGTCAGGCAAGCGATACCGGAGTCTCATGGCAAGCACAGAGAGACTCAGAAGAAGCTTCTATCCCCAGGCCATCAGGATGCTCAACGAACAATAACACTATATGTAACAACCATCAAATGCACTCACAGCACACACATCCACACGCACACACTGACTTTAAACAAACAACTCACTGCAGCACCCACTTTAACCACTTTAGAACACCTAAGCACACTTTATATTTATTGGTAAAGAATTTGCACTACAACCCATACCTCATTACACCTTAGTGTAAATTGTACCTAAATTGTACCTCATCCCACTTCTGCTTTGCACTGTATAGTATATTGTATGGTAACTCAGTTACTTCTATTGAGCATTGTATATATGTATATACTGAACATTTTTGTCTACGTACTTGACTTCTATTTTATACTTGCTATACTTATTTTATACTTATCTATTTTTGCCTAGCACAGTCTCTGGAGCGTAACAGAAAGAAGCATTTTGTATAAAAGTATTCTGTACTTCTGTATGACAACTTATAAAGAAACTTGAACTTGAACTTGAGTGGTTAAGGTGTTGGACTTGAAATCCAGTGGGGTTTTCCCGTGCAGGTTCGAACCCTGCTTGCAGCGATGTCTCTTCCTAATATACTCCCTTCCTATCACCATTACCTTTCTGCCTAACATCCTCTGTATGCTTCCTGTTCACCCTGTCTAACCTATGTCCTTATGAATGTCATGACACCTTGTACCGTCTGAATGACAGCAGCTGCGATGGCCTAGCCGTTAAGGCATTGGACTTGAAATAAAATGCCTACATTTGTTGTATTACATGCAATGGAGTGTGATCTCCATTACAGGCCTCTTATGGATCCACACCAATAGTTTAGGAAACACTGTTTTAGAGTGAACATTTATTGAGATTGGGGTTGTACAATATAGTAGATTTAACCCTATTAGATTAGATTCAAATTCAATAAATGAAAGTACAATACAACAAAAATAAGTTTGGCATCCAACCTGTGGTAAATTCCCCATTATTTGTTATGCTGGGTTTTATTATTTCCAGTCAGGCACTTCTTTGGACAGGCCAGGGGTCCTATTATTTCCAGTCAGGCACTTCTTCGGCCAGCCCAGGGGTCCTAGTGTGGTGTTAAATACAGGTGGTGTCTTGCTGGCACATGTTCCAATGCTGTAAGTTATCAATAGCCTATAAATATAGTGCCTATGGTTTTATGATAGATAAATGTCACCATCATCAAACCTTTATTTGTATAGGCAGGTTAGTTAAGAACAAGTTCTTATGTTGAGTGGCCGATACAATACCATCTTAATTAATGGCACAGCACTGGGGGCAGGATTCGAACCTGTGAGGGGAAACCCCATTGGATCTAGAATCCAACACCTTAACCACTCAGCCATCACAGCTGAAACAAATACATATTCCAGCAATTATACTATAGAGTTCATTTAAAATGTCACTTTTTATGGTAGAGTATCCAAACTAAAGGACTAAAGCCTCAACCTTGAAGAGTTTGGTTTGTAGACAGAAAATATGTTTTTTGGACATTTTAAATCAGAATATAGCTCTGTTTTAACTGCAGTGCTTACAAACAAACCTTTTGCGGTCACAACATGCAGGAAACGTTTGAAATAAATCCCTGTATCAACAACGTAGTTATATCTTTATTTGAAAACATATATCCATTTCAACGTTTCTATTCTTGGTGGTGGTGCTACCCATTCGGTAATGGAGAAAATAAATTTTCATTTGTTTTCATTTCTTTTGTTTTATCTTTGACAGTGAATTGCCACTGAGCTCATTCAGCACCTTCTTGAGATCAAGTGTACAAAAGATCTAAGCAAATTAATAAAGGGCAGATGATTTACAGGGGGTTTTGTAGATACAGTACTGGATTTTGGCCTTATGATCACGGACTGGGGCTATAATGCAACTGAGTTGGATAAGTAGGTTAATTACTCCCCGTAAATACTGCCCTTTGGTTAATAAATCAAGTTTGTGCTGCTGCTGCCTTGGCAAGCTCAGGACTTGAAGCTGGGTCAGTAGTAGCAAGTCAAGTCAGTCAAGAGTTTTATTTGTCACGGCATACAAGTATACAATGAAATGCGGGGGGTTTCAACTGAGGAGAGAAAGCTATGGTTTCTGCTAGCATGAATGATATCTGCTATATATGATCATATAACCTCAGTGCTGTAACCTGCATTAGAGCTAAGACTGTGTGTCATCAACATGGAACCAACACTAATAATAATAAACATAAAGATACATAAAGAGAGGGCCACCGCCATGCAGATATAAAAGCAATTAGCTCAACTGAAGTCCCAAGACGGAGCTGTGGCGCATGACATTTAATATGACAGCCGGAGGGAGGAGATAGGATTAGAAGACACAGGGTATTTTAGGACACAGGGGATTTCAGCTTGAGACCACTGAATAGTTAATTACTTAGCCCCTGACACACAGAATGTGATTGTGTGCACATAGTGTTAGCATACAGCTCCTACAGTTCAAGGACCATCTCATTTTGACGGCTTGCCATTACCAGATATTGTCCCGGTCTTAACCCTTACCTTCTGTAGTGTGGTAGTGAAAGGGTTAACCTTCTGTAGTGTGGTAGTGAAATGGTTAACCATTTGTCATGTGGCAGTGAAAGGGTTAACCTTCTGTATTGTCGCAGTGAAAGGGTTAACCCTTTGGTAGTGTGGTAGTGAAAGGGTTAAACAGATTTTGGCTGCATAGGTGCATGTATAAAGTATATATTATAAAGTATATTTATGGTAGACATGTTTCTAACATGCTTCCTATAATCCTTTCTATACCTTCTAGCATCCTTCCTATGCTTCCTAACATGCTTCCTATGCTTCCTAATATGCTTCCTATGCTTCCTAACATGCTTCCTATGCTTAGTAATATGCTTATTATTACCCTTAATATGGCTCCTAACATCCTCCATATGCTTCCTATCACCCTGTGGGTAATTTTGTTTGCTCCTCGAATCAGGACAAAAGGATATAGAATATTAACACGGGGAAAAGAGTTTAACAATATGTCTTGTATTTTATTGAAATGATCAGAATTAGAATGACATCATATTTACGTACAGTAGGGTGGTCCATGGAACACTTGAACAGACATTAATGACATGACAGAAGATATGATGAAAGAATAACCAGGAAGGGGATAGAGAAGTATAGTAGGAAATAAGAGAATAGATGGGAAAAAAGGGAGATTAAAGATAGACAGATAGAGCACGTGTGACTCCAGACCAAGAGAGTGGAGTCCCACCAGAAAGGAGACACCGGAAAGAGAGAGAGAGCTAATGCCATAGCCCTCCTTCTTATGCTCTGCTCTGTCCATAGGCGTATGTGGTCGGTGGCCAATCCAACACTGGCCCAGAGATAACCAGGGAAATGTACAGCTGTACAAATGTACAGCCTTGACACAGACACACCACTGAACTAAGGGGAGGCCTGAATGCACTTACATAATGTCATAACTCATACTCAATATTCTATATTGATAATGATTGTACCTAATAACATTTGATAATAACTTTTAACTTAGATCAATGTCCCCAATAAGGTAAATAATAAGTACAACATCACTAAATGTTCTCAAGCCTGATGATAATTTCCCACAACCCTTCCTATGCTTCCTTTCACCCTTGGTATGCCTCCTAACATGTTTCATACCCTTCCAATGCTTCCTAACACAGGCACGTTGGAACTTTAAATCGGTAGGGGGTGCAGCCTTTGAGATTTTTTATTATTATTTTTGCGCAGTGGAGAAAAACAGAGACCGCACACATTTCCTTTAGTCTATCCTGTACCCCCCAGACATGTTGCTGGCCCCGTAAAAACAGTATCCTATCAGCCTATCCATGGGCAGGTCGAGGCGTAAAATAATGTATTTTATACACAAAAACAGCGTCTCGGCTGTTGTGTCTGGGCCGGGCATTGTAAAAACCCCAAAATAAGTTCTGAGCTTCCAAGTTGTCATCGGCGAACTGTATATTACACGAGAATTGTTCTTTTCCAGTGACATCAGTGGTTCCGTCAGCGCTCAGGCCAAATAATGGGCTTTTGGATGCTGCCTCTAATATGTCGCTGAATATCATGGGCAAACAGCTGTAAGATTTCGTTTTGGATGTTGTTGGACATCCAGTTGTCTCTCTTTTGGAGCCAATTCTTCAACTCAGGATCAGACTCGGTGCGCACTCTTTCCATCATCAGCTGCCATAACACCCCATCCCTATTTGCATCACCCCTCAGTGGAAGCCCCTGGCGCCCGAGGGGGGTATAGGGGAACAGACTCAGTTAACTCTTCAATACCTGATGCTGAGGCTGAACCTGTCGTCTCTGTCTCTCTCTGACGTTTATCAGATTTAGTGGGACTGTCACTGGGACCGGCGGGACGTTTCGAAAAGAAATCTGATATTTGTCTTTTCTGTGAGTGAGACATTCTGTGCTAGCAAAGTCTGACTACTAGCTAAAATCGACTAACTGCGCAAGCACTGTATCACAGTAGCTCAGTGGTTCATGGCGCGTGGGAAGGGCGGGAGACGGGAGGTGAATACAATTAGTTGTTTCACGTGTCATTCAATCAGTCTGTGACAGTCTGTCATCACTCGAAAATCTACTCTGCAGCAATCTTGTCGGTTTTACACGTATGATTGTGTACGTACAGTAGAATAGAATAGAATAGACTTTTAATTGTCATTGCACAGTATACAACGAAATTTCAGGGGAGCTCCCACAGACCGTAGTACATAATACATACATGAACACATAACACATAACACTGTACATAACAGAATATTTTAAATAATAAAGTGCATAATGGGTGGTAATCAAAGATTATCAAGTGCAGTGGTAAGTGCATGGTGCACGTGAGGGGACAGTCAATGAGTGTTTAACAGTCTAACTGCTTGGGGGAAAAAGCTGTTCTTAAATCGTGTACTCTTAGCATGTATTGACCGGTATCTCCTCCCTGAGGGAAGGAGCTGAAAGAGGTGATGTGCTGGGTGCGACTGGTCCTTGATGATACATTTGGAGCGGTGGAGGCAGCGGGAGGTGAAGACGGAGGTGATGTTTGGTAGAGGAGTCCCGACGATCCTGCCTGCCGCCTTCACCACCCTCTGTAGAGCCTCTTGCTCTGCCTTTGTGCAGCTGGAGAACCACACAGACACACCGTAGGTCAGCACACTCTCAACCGCACAATGGTAAAAGTTGACAAGGAGATTTCGTGGCAGGCCAGCCTGCTTCAGCTTCCTTAGGTAGTATAGGCGTTGCTGAGCTTTTCCGATCACTGAGGCGGTGTTGGTGCTCCAAGACAGGGTCTCACTCACACTGAGACCCAGGAACTTGAACTCAGTGACCCTCTCCACTACTTCGTTGTTGATGAGCAGAGGGGAGTGGTCAGGCCTTGATCTTCTAAAATCCACTATAATCTCTCTTGTTTTCTTTATATTGAGCGCCAGGTTGTTATTATCACACCAGACTATAAGGTCCTCCACCTCCCTCCTGTAGGCAGACTCATTGTTGTTTGTTATGAGACCCACAACTGTGGTATCGTCTGCGAACTTGATGATGTAATTGGAGGGGTAGGAGGGGGAACAGTCATGTGTGAGCAGGGTGTACAGTAGTGGGCTGAGTACGCAACCCTGCGGGGCGCCGGTGCTGAGAGACAGGGTGGACGAGGTGTAGTTGCCCAGTCTGACGGCTTGTGTGCGGTTTGTGAGGAAGTCCAGCACCCAGTTACACAGTGTATTACACAGACCCAGGGTTTAGAGTTTACTGATGAGTTTACAGGGGAGTATGGTGTTGAAGGCAGAGCTATAGTCGACAAAGAGCATTCTTACGTAGGTGTTTTTCTTCTCTAGGTGTTCTAGGGCGGTATGAAGTACAATGGCTATAGCATCTTCAGTTGATCTGTTCTGCCTGTAAGCAAACTGGTATTGGTCAAAGGAGGCCGGAATGATGGATGTGATGTGTTTCCTGACCAGTTTCTCTAGACATTTAGCAGGGTAATGAATGAATGAAAACTTTATTCAGATTGGATAATGGCTACAATACAGTACGGCTCAATACCAGTGGAGGCTGCTGACCAAATTTTTAGGTGAAGCACAAATTATTATATTATATATTAAATTATATTTTTTAAACATCCCCAACGCTGCAACACCCCCATTCCTCCCAGGTGTCAGGCTCCTCATTAGCTTCCATTCATTTTGGGGACCATGTTTAAATATCATCCTTCTGAGTCAATGGTATGCAGTGGCGTTGTGCAATATGTCGGGGCCCCCCCGCAGGGCAGACCACTCCCCTAAATCAAACCAAGCAGACCATGTACAGTATACAGTGGCTCGGCGGCCCGATCAAACCAAGCAGACCATGTACAGTATACAGTGGCTCGGCGGCCCGATCAAACCAAGCAGACCATGTACAGTATACAGTGGCTCGGCGGCCCCTGATCAAACCAAGCAGACCATGTACAGTATACAGTGGCTCGGCGGCCCGATCAAACCAAGCAGACCATGTACAGTATACAGTGGCTCGGCGGCCCGATCAAACCAAGCAGACCATCTACAGTATACAGTGGCTTGGCGGCCCCTGATCAAACCAAGCAGACCATGTACAGTATGGCTCGGGCCCATCAAAAAATAACACAGTATGCTATGACTGGCCCCTGTAAATGTCCTAACACAACCCCCTCAATGTACAGTAAATTACCAAGTATGGTTTTGTCAATATTCCAATGTATAGTTTTGTTTGTACAGTTGTACAGTGTATGTCCCCCACCCCCACCTCCAATGTACATCCCCCCCCCCCCCCTACCCAACCTCCTCCAATGTACAGTTTCTACGTCAAATGTATATACTTCCTTTTCTGGACTATTTTTATATCACAAACAGTACTGTATTTGCAAGTCTGGTACATGTCATAAATGTATAGATGTAGCAGTACTGTCTATCTGTATGTCATGTATGTCATATATGTTATGATGAATTGAAAATGGGGGACCCTGATGTAAACAAGACGAAAGTCTTTCTCTGGTCTGCATCCCCTTAACAATTGTATGTATTGAGCTGTACTGTACTGTACCCATTCTGCAATCTGTTAATAAAGTTTTACAATTCAATTCAATTCAATTCACGGCAGAATGTGTAGACAATAGACAGACAGTGAAAACAAAGTTCTCCTCCAAGTCCTGTGGGTATTGTCTCCTCAACGTTTCTGCAGCTGAGCGAATTCCAGTTCTGCTCAATGAATGAATCCGAGAGGAATCCGAATTTCCCCTCTAACTAGTGCTATATGCTTCATTGCGTCATTAATAAAGTTTTCAATCAATTAATCAAACATACCGTTTGTTTAGACATTCACAAGACTTGCATAACGTTACAACTGCACGGCGGCAGTTTAAACAACAACATTATTATTGTCCCTTACCTTAGATGCGCCACGCCTGCTGCATGCATCCCACAACGTCATCTTTTCCATTCATTCATTCCAGATAGGGCCATGGAGAGGCATTGTTGTTATTGATATCATCTTCATCAATGCCATAAGCCCTGTTTAGACATTCACAAGACTTGCATAACGTTACAACATAACGTTAGCTAGCAAGCTAGTCAACAATATCTCCTTCCTCCATTGCAACGCTATCTACAGTACTAGAGAATTCAAAGTGCCCGCGAGGCGATGATGTTGTTGTTGTTGTCACGTTTAGCTTTTATCGCAGGTGTATATCTATATCATCAAACGATGCACAATAAGTTCATGAACAATAACAAAACACTCCACCCTGGGCCTGATAGCTGCGGTGGTAGCCCTTTAGCTACGTTAGCTCCAACAAGTTATCTTCTTAAACTGAGATAAAAATTATTTTGTAAACAAGCTCGCTGCAGAGCCGCAGTACGGCACAAGAGAAACCATTATCTGATTGGGCCACAAGGCTGTCAATCATGCTAGCTGCAGAGCCGCAGAGCAGCAAAAGAGAAACCATTAGCTGATTGGATAACAAGGCTGTCAATCATTCAATACACCATTCAATGGCAAGAGTTTAACTGCACAGACCGTGCTTAGATGATGTTAATAGCCTATTTTGATTGGCTATTATTTATTATTTATTTAACCCTGGTCAACCTGTGCAGATATTCTGCACGAATAATTACTGCAGTGCAGGCCTGCTCAGAGCGGTCAATTTTGGCCATTTTTGAAGAAAAATTCACTGGCATTTTTTTTACAGAGGAAAACATTTATAATAAAAAAAGAATAATAATAATAATTTAAAAAGAAATATATATATATATATAGGTATATGTAAATTAATAATAATTATGAATTATGAGTGAATTTGTATTTCACGTGTTGTCATAGAGAAACCTCCACTGGGACATACAGGTGGCTTTGCTTTGAACTAACGTTATATATTAGTCCAAAAATAAAAAGATATAACTCTTGAGTAGCTTAAATATTAATATTAGTCTGCATGTCATCACACCTTTCCATATACATAGAGCAGCTGCGATGGCCGAGTGGTTAAGGCGTTGGACTTGAAATCCAATGGGGATTCCCCGCGTAGGTTCGAACCCTGCTCGCAGCGATTCATTTACCTAACATCGTTCCTATCACCCTTCTTAAGCTTCCTAACATACTTGTTATTATGCATCCTAACATGCTTCCTGCTTCATATGACACTTGCTGTGCTTCCTAACTTCTCAGGCTTCCTTCCCAAGTCTTACTGGACAAAATAAATAACAATAAAATATGAATTAATGTTCTAAATAATACCTCTTCTGTATTAGAAAATCCAGCTTTAACAAATATATCTTTGTATCTTTTCAATGTAAATTATAAAACAGTAACCTCACAAAGATACTAATTTAAAAATGCACTATGCAGTTTCTGATTTGTTACATTTGCATAACTTGCAATTAGTGTACACAACCTTAAGCGACCTTGGGTTCTATGAAAGGCGCTATAGAAATTGTATCTATTATTATTATTATTATTATTACAACACATGTATTACACACGTAATCCTTAGAATGATTGTATCATAAGTATCTTATATCATCATAAATCAAACGCTGCATACTTCAAACAATTCTGTCAACTTTGCCATTAAACTCTCGCCTCGCCACAGCTTTATTTTTCTATTTTTCTCCCATCCCAATTTCGTAATTCCAATTCTCCCCTCCCCTGTCTTGAACGTTGCTAGACTATGCCTCCCACTGGTCGGCTGTAGTGAGGATAGAAGCCTTGCATCGCCTTGCACTGCGCCACCCAGCCGCCTGCCACAGCTTTATTTTTAATGTTTTTCTGTGTCCATGTGAGCTTTGAGATCTCCAGCACCTCTATTAGACACAGAAACATATGGTCAAGCTTTGCACGCATTGCACTCCGCCTCCCATTTGTCTCGACCGGGATGGTAAATTGGGAATTTTCTCTGCAGTTAATCTGTAATGTACATTTTCGATTTGGCTTTGTGAGCAGAATCAATGCTGGTCCGATCTGTCCGCTTCCTCCACTGTTTGTGTGTGAGCGTAGTAGACCAGAGCACAAAGCAGTCTTCTCTGGGAATAGGTCACACGCAACAGAGTACCGTAGTATTCGGTGCAACGCGCCAGTCCATTTAAGTACATCATACTGGTCCTCTGAAAAATTAAATGAAGCCCGGACACTTTCGTGAATTTATAACCCCCCCCCCCCCCGGATGCCCCGGACAGGGCGTGAAAAGAGGACATGTCCGGGCAAAAGAGGACGTTTGGTCACCCTAATCTAGCGTTAGCATGCCAATGCTAATGCTAATAACTTTAATTGGAGAGCAGTTAGTGTGTTTGTTAATGCTAATGCTAATAACAACTGGAGATTTGCGCTCTACTGAGTGCACCTTTCTAGTTCAGATATATAACAAGGAGTTATTATTACCAGAGCTAAAAAAAAAAAAAAAAGGCAGGACTCTTGAGTAGCTCAAATATTAATATTAGTGTGCTTCTCATCACACCATAATGTTCTCATGCGATGGCCGAGTGGTTAAGGCGTTGGACTTGAAATCCAATGCGCTTTCCCCGTGCAGGTTAGAACCCTGCTCGCAGCGATGTCTCTTCCTAATATACTCCCTATGCTTCCAATCACCTTTCTATTGGTTTATATCACCATTCCTATGCTTCCTATCACCATTACCTTTCTTCCTAACATCCTCCCTATGCTTCCTGTTCACCCTGTCTAACCTGTCCTTGTGAATGTCATGACACCTTGTACCATCTGAATGCTAGCAGCTGCTATGACCTAGCGGTTAAGGCATTGGACTTGAAATCAAATGTGGTTTAGCCACACAGGTTCAAACCCTGCTCCCAGCGGACTACCCTCCTAACATCCTTCCTATTCTTCCTCAAATCCTTCCAATGCTTCCGATCATGTACTACATGTATATACTTACATAAGACCTAAAAAAGCAGATCTCTTAATTAGCTGAACAATTTATATTACTGTGCATCTCATCACACCTTGAATTACACAAACAGCACTTCCTATGCTTCCTAACATCCTTCCTATGATTCCTAACAGGTCTGATGTCCTAAAAAAAAGCAGAGCTCTTTTTACTCAAATATTAATATTAGTGTGCGTATCATCACACCTTAAACTGTACAATCACAGCAGCTGCGATGGCCTAGTGGTTGAGGTGATGGACTTGAAATCCAATGTGGTTTCCCCATGCAGGTTTGAGCCATGCTTGCAGTGGTGTCTCTTCCTATCATCCTCCCTGACTTATGCCATCCTTCATAATATGCTTCCTAACATCCTCCCTATGCCTCCCATCACCCTTTCTAAGATGTATGCCATCCTTCCTATGCGTCCTAACATTATTATCTTTCTTGCTATGACTCTTCCAATGCTTCCTAGCATCATTCCCATTCTTCCTAACATGCTTCCTATACTTACATCAGACCTAAAAAAGCAGAACTCTTAATTAGCTCAAATATTAATATTAGTGTGCATGTCATCACACCTTCCTGTATACTGAACTCACAGCAGCTGCGATGGCCGAGCGATGGCCGAATGTACAGTGTAAAATGTGTGTGTGTCCCCTACCCAACCCCCCCCCCCCACCTCCAATGTACAGCCCTCACCCAACCCACCCAACCCCACCCCACCCAACCCAACCAACCTCCTCCAATGTACAGTTTCTACGCCAAATGTATATACACTCCTTTTCTGGACACTTTTGTATCACAAACAGTACTGTATTTGCAAATCTGATATGTCATAAATGTATAGATGTAGCAGTACTGTCTATCTGTATGTCATGTATGTCATATATGTTATGATGAATTGAAAATGGGGGACCCTGATGTAAACAAGACGAAAGTCTTTCTCTGGTCTGCATCCCCTTAACAATTGTATGCATTGAGCTGTACTGTACTGTACCCAGTCTGCAATCTGTTAATAAACTTTTGAATCAATCAATCAATCGAGTGGTTAAGGCGTTGGACTTGAAATCCAATGGGGATTCCCCGCGCAGGTTCAAACCCTCCTCGCAGCGATTAATTTACCTAACATTGTTCCTATCACCCTTCTTATGGTTCCTAACATACTTATTATGTGTCCTAAAATGCTTCATACGACACTTGCTGTGCTTCCTAACATCCTGAAAATGAACTAAGGCTAATGTTGGCATATTTACAGTGATTTTTTTTAAATTAATTTATAAATGTATAACTGTTGATTGATATGCACTGTCCCTGCTCAAATAAACTGAGTAAACCAAACTTCCCATGCTTCCTATAACCCTTCCTATGCCTTCTCACATCCTTCCTATGCTTCCTAATATGCTTGCTTTTACCATCTAGCATTAGCAATCCAATGCTAATGCTAATAACTTTAATTGGAGAGCAGCTAGTGTGGCTGCGATGGCCGAGTGGTTAAGGCGTTGGACTTGAAATCCAATGGGGATTCCCCGCGCAGGTTCGAACCCTGCTCGCAGCGATTAATTTACCTGACATTGTTCCTATCACCCTTCTTATGCTTCCTAACATACCGTACTTTTCGCACTATAAGCCGCACCTGACTATAAGCCGCAGCAGCTAAATTGAATGATGTGTACATATATAAGCCGCACTGGACTATAAGCCGCAGGTGTTTTAATGTTTAATTACCATATGTAATTACCATTGGGACACAATACTGTCGGACAAATAACAAGAATTAACTCATTTACAAGTTGTATTAAGTTTAGCAAATAAGGGAACAGATAAATAACATTTCAATGCAGTCAAAAAAGCAATATTTTGATTTTAACATTTTCGGGTTTGGTCACGTCGAGTCACATATAAGCCGCACCGTTATATAAGCCGCAGGGTCGAAAAATGGGGGGAAAAGCCGCGGCTTATAGTCCGAAAAGTACGGTACTTATTATGTGTCCTAAAATGCTTCCTATGCTTCATACGACACTTGCTGTGCTTCCTAACATCCTGAAAACTAGCTACGACTAATGTTGGTATATTTACAGTTAATTTTTTTTTATTAATTTATAATTGTATAACTGTTGATTGATATACACTGTCCCTGCTCAAATTAACTGAGTAAACTAAACTTCCCATGCTTCCTATAACCCTTCCTATGCCTCCTCACATCCTTTCTATGCTTCCTAATATGCTTGCTTTTACCATCTAGCATTAGCATTCCAATGCTAATGCTAATAACTTTAATTGGAGAGCAGCTAGTGTGTTTGTTAACATTAGCATGTTAATGTTAATGCTAATAACTATAAGGAGAGTGGTCAGTGTTTTTGTGTGTTTGTCTGTGTGTTAGTCTGTCTGGAGATTTGTGCTCTACTTAGTGCACCTTTCTAGTTCAGATATATAACAAGAAGTTATTATTACCAGACCTAAAAAAAAAGCAGAACTCTGGAGTAGCTCAAATATTAATATTAGTGTGCGTGTCATCAGACCATAAGTTTCTCACAGCAGCATCCATGGCCGACTGTTTAAGGTGTTGGATTTGAAATACAATGAGGTTTCCCCATGCAGGTTCAAACCCTGCTCACAGCAGACTAGCATCCTGTCACCCTTTATAATATGCTTCCTAACTGCCTCTTAAAATCCTTCCTAACATGTAATACATACATTATACTCACATCAGGCCTAAAAAAGCAGAACTCTTAATTTTCTCAAATATTAATATTAGTCTGCTTGTCATCACACCATCATTTTCTCACAGCAGATGCGATCGCCTAGTGGTTAAGGTGTTGGACTTAAAATCCAATGGTGTTTCCCCACGCAGGTTCAAACCCTGCTCACAGCGGACTAGCTTCCTATCACCCATCATAATATGCTTCCTAACAACCTCCCTATGCCATTCCTCAAATCTAACATCGTTCCTATCACCCTTCTTATGCTTCCTAACATACTTATTATGTGTCCTAAAATGCTTCCTATGCTTCATACGACACTTGCTGTGCTTCCTAACATCCTGAAAACTAGCTACGGCTAATGTTGGCATATTTACAGTTAATTTTTTTTTATTAATTTATAAATGTATAACTGTTGATTGATATGCACTGTCTCTGCTCAAATAAACTGAGTAAACTAAACATGCTTCCTATAACCCTTCCTATGCCTCCTCACATCCTTCCTATGCTTCCTAATATGCTTGGTTTTCACATTTACATTTAGTAATTTAGCTGACGCTTTTATCCAAAGCGACTTACAAGTTCTGTACGACAAGACAGCAAGAAGGGTACAACTCTATCAGCTGAGTAACAATGTTCATCAAAGTGTTGCGTGTTACAGTGTAGGTTAGTTTATTAGGACAAGTGCATGACAGTAAGGTTAGTCAGGGTTAGGTTTTTTTTAATTTTTTTATCATCATTTCAGATAATGGTTGAAGAAGTGAGTCTTTAGTCGACGGCGAAAGATTGGGCGGGATTCGGCTGTCCTAACTGGGATGGGTAGTTCATTCCACCATTGTGGGGCAAGGACTGAGAATAGGTGGCTTCTCTTTGATGACCCTCCGGGAGCTTGGATAGGAGTAGGTCTGAGGCGGCCAGAAGATGCAGAGCGTAGGGGTCTTGAGGGTGTGTAGTTAGAGACCATTGACCAGAGGTAGGCGGGAGCAGTTCCCTTTGCCGCACGGTATGCTAGGTCGAGGGCCTTGAAGCGGATACGTGCAGCAATGGGGAGCCAGTGCAGGTCCCTAAGAAGTGGGGTGACATGGGCCGACTTCGGTAGGTTTGAGATCAGGCGGGCCGCTGCATTTTGAATGAGTTGAAGAGGCTTGGTGGCAGCTAGCAGTGCGGTGCAGTAGTCGAGGCGGGAGATGACTGTTGATTGGACGAGGAGTTGGGTGGCTTCTTTTGTCAGAAAGGGGCGTATCCTTCTGACGTTGCTCAGGAGGAATCTGCAGGTTCTGGTTGTCGCTGCGATGTGAGCAGAGAAGTTCAACTGGTCATCGAGGACAACACCAAGGTCGGGTACGCGGTCACAGCTGCATTCTCGACTGTGATGGAGAGGTCGGTCAGGGGGGAGGATTTGGCCGGCAGGTGGAGCAATTCTGTTTTGCTTAGGTTCAGTTTGAGGTGGTTGGTCGTCATCCAGGCGTAGAGGTCGGACAGACAGGCCGAGATCCGCTCAGAGACGTGGATATCTGAGGGAGGGAAGGAGAGGAAGAGTTGAGTATCATCGGCATAACACTGATATGAGAAGCCATGAGACGTGATAATGTTACCCAGTGATTTTGTGTAGAGGGAGAAGAGAAGGGGTCCTAGGACCGAGCCCTGGGGGACACCCGTCCGGAGGGGGCGGGTGGCCGACAGAGTCCCTCTCCATGACACTTGGTAGGAGCGGTCGTTGAGGTATGATGTCAGCCATGTCAGCGCAGATCCAGCCACTCCCATTCCTGCGAGGGCCGCGAGGAGGATCTGATGGTTGACTGTGTCGAAGGCTGCAGATAGATCTAGGAGAATCAGGACAGAGGAGAGGCCTTTCGCTTTTGCTAAGTGAAGTGCCTCTGTGACCGCAATGAGGGCCGTTTCTGTGGAGTGGCCAGTCCGGAAGCCAGACTGATTGGGGTCTAGGAGGTCATTCTGTAAGAGATAAGCAGTAAGTTGGTTGGATACAGCACGTTCAAGTGTTTTAGAAAGGAAGGAGAGAAGAGAGACAGGACGATAGTTGGCTATGACGGTGGGGTTCAGGGTTGGTTTTTTTATGAGGGGCGTAACTCTGGCTTGTTTTAGGGAGGTGGGGACCACCCCCGAGTTGAGTGAGGAGTTGATGGTTGCAGTTAGGAATGGGAGGATGTCCGGTGCTATGGTCTGGAGGAGTGGGGAGGGTAGCTGGTCCAGCTGGCATGTAGTCGGACGGTTCGACGTTACCAGTGTCAGGGTCTCGGCTTCTGTAATGGGAGAGAAAGATGACAGAGTAAAGGATGAGGTTCTCGGTTCAGCGTTTGGAATGGGTGGGGTTGGGAGAAGGAGCTGCGGATGTTCTCCACTTTTTCCTCAAAGAAGATCGCAAAGTCTTCGGCAGAAAAAGATGAGGGAGGAGGGGGTGGGGGGGGAGTGAGGAGGGAGGACATGGTAGCATGCAGTTTGCGAAGATTCTTGGCAGAGGCCTCGATCCTATGGTGAAAGAAAGAAGCTTTGGCATTAGTAATGGTTTTGGAGAATGTTAACAAGAGGTTGTGATATGTGTCGATGTCAGCAGTTACCATCTAGCTAATGCTAATAACTTTAATTGGAGAGCAGCTAGTGTGGCTGCGATGGCCGAGTGGTTAAGGCATTGCACTTGAAATCCAATGGGGATTCCCTGCACAGGTTCGAACCCTGCTCGCAGCGATTAATTTACCTAACATCGTTCCTATCACCCTTCTTATGCTTCCTAACATACTTATTATGTGTCCTAAAATGCTTCATATGACACTTGCTGTGCTTCCTAACATCCTGAAAACTAGCTACGGCTAATGTTGGCATATTTACAGTTAATTTTTTTTTATTAATTTATAAATGTATAACTGTTGATTGATATGCACTGTCCCTGCTCAAATAAACTGAGTAAACTAAACTTCCCATGCTTCCTATAACCCTTCCTATGCCTCCTCACATCCTTCCTATGCTTCCTAATATGCTTGCTTTTACCATCTAGCATTAGCATTCCAATTCTAATGCTAATAACTTTAATTGGAGAGCAGCTAGTGTGGCTGCGATGTCCGAGTGGTTAAGGCGTTGGACTTGAAATTCAATGGGGATTCCCCGCGCAGGTTCGAACCCTGCTCACAGCGATTAATTTACCTAACATCGTTCCTATCACCATTCTTATGCTTCTTAACATACTTATTATGTGTCCTAAAATGCTTCCTATCCTTCATACGACACTTGCTGTGCTTCCTAACATCCTGAAAACTAGCTACGGCTAATGTTGGCATATTTACAGTTAATTTTTTCTTATTAATTTATAAATGTATAACTGTTGATATGCACTGTCCCTGCTCAAATAAACTGAGTAAACTTAACCTACTTGCCTCGTATGCATGTGAATGAATGTTGGTGGTGGTCGGAGTGTCCGTAGGCGATGATTATTCGCCACGCTTCCGTGAGTCTGCCTCAGGGCAGCTCTGGCTGCAATTGTAGCTTACCACCACCGGTATGACTGTGTATGAACGAATAATGGACTCTGTAAGCGCTCTGGGGTCACTGGGGTGGGGTGTCACGAAGAGCGCTATATAAATCCAATCCATTATTATTATTATTATTATTATTATTATTATTATTATTATTATTATTATTATTATTATTATTATTATTATTATTATTATTATTATTATTATTATTATTATTATTATTATTATTATTATTATTATTATTATTATTATTATTATTATTATTATTATTATTATTATTATTATTATTATTATTATTATTATTATTATTATTATTATTATTATTATTATTATTATTATTATTATTATTATTATTATTATTATTATTATTATTATTATTATTATTATTATATATAACAAGAAGTTATTATTACCAGATCTAAAAAAGCAGAAATCTTGAGTAGCCTAAATATTAATATTAGTGTGCTTGTCATCATACCATAATATTCTCACAGCAGTTGCGATGACCTGAGGCATTGGACTTGAAATCCAATGGGGTTTTCCTGTGAGAACCCTGTCTCTTCCTAATATACTCCCTATGCTTCCTATCACCCTTCTATTGGTTTATTATCACCATTCCTATGCTTCCTATCACCATTACCTTTTTCCCTAACACCCTCCCTATGCTTCCTGTCATGACACCTTGTACCGTCTCGTCTGCAAAAAAACAAAACGAAAACAACAAAAACTAAAATGTTCAGAGAGGAGGTTTTGCTCTTTGGCCATCTCTATATCAATATCTGTACATATCCCTTACGCTGTTACGCTGCCGGCCAGTATGACGTACTACCATAGTGTCTTCATACCTGTATAACTGTACATTAATACTACAAATCAGTAGTACTAATTTATACATTTTATATTGTATATTACTATTGGACTTTACTGTTACATTTCCACTCTGGTTGGATGCCAAACCTCTTTTCGGTGTACTGTACTTGTGCTGTATAATGACAATACATTTGAATTTAATCGAATTTAATCTAATACGTTACTGCCTATGCTGTCTAACAGCTATAATCTGTTTGTATTTAAACGTTTACACAGCATTAAATATTTTATCTAGTGCCCAGGTAAAAGAAAAACTGTGATGGCCGATTGGTTAAAAGGCATCGGACTTAAAAAGCAATGGGGTCTCACCACAGTGTGAGCCTTGTTCACAGTGATATGTTTGTTCCACACGCGCGTGTGCGTGGCACGTACGCACGCACACACACACTCTCTCTCTCTCTCTCTCTCTCTCTCTCTCTCTCTGTTGTTCGAAGCTCCTAAATCCCACTGTGAAGTGACACATCCTGTCCTCTCTGGAGGTAATTAGTGGGCCTGCCTCACCCAAAGGAGGCCAGTTACCACATCTTCCCTCCCCCCTCTCCACTCCTGTACCGAAGGCCTATTATAAATCCAGGAGGTTGTAAAGTGAGGTACCCTGGGCCTGATGTCACAGAGTTATACGACCAGGCTCTCCTCTGCATTGTCTGTCTACGGCTGTCTGGCTGTTACAGGTCAACCTGGGGTCTGCGGCGGCAAATAGATTTTATTTGACGTATATTCATCCTTGTTTGTCATTATCCTGCATCTATAATTAGGCAGGGTGAGTTAGGCTTCAAACAGGGACAAAGAAGGGAACGCGGGAAGGAAAGAGGAATCGAGGAAAGGATTCAAGGTGGTCGGAAGAATGGATAAAGGAGGAGAGACGAAGGAAACTAATTAGGGAAGGAAGGGCGGGATGTTTTTGGATTGGGATTCGCATGTTACAGACATAGGATGGATTTTTCAGGTTCAACACTTTTTAGTAAGGGCATTCAAACCCTTCAAACTGAGAGGTGGTAAAGTTCTGTATGGTGTCACAGTTTTACTACCAATTAGTCCACGGTACCTCCTCCTATTCTCCTCGTGTCTTTGTTTGGGCTCAGTGTCACGACAAGGCCTGGGTCGCTCCTATTCTCGGAGTCTTTCATTACAATCATTCGCACCCTTTGTTCTGAGCAAGCTGTGGCGATAAAACGGTTAGGGACGTCTGACCTGAACGCCGGCTGGCGTCACCCCGCGCAGGTCTGACCGCTCGGTAACAGCGGATGCGAGCCTTTAGCACCTTCTGTCGTGGTATGAGAGAGCCTTGTGAGAGCCGACGCCTCCCATTCTCCTCTAAACGCTCTTTGTCTCTCTCTAATCAGCACAGTTCAGTCGTTTTTGACTGTTTCATTAGAATTTCACACATCTTCAGTTAAACAAGCAAGCTGTGACGGATTGGTTAACGGTTTCAGGAACTATTGGTCTACCTAAAAGATAAGATAACATAAGATATTCCTTTATTGATCCCCTTGGGGAAATTCGGTATCATAGCAGCATGGGGGAGGGGGGAAGGGGAGGTACAGGTAGTAAAAGACATACAGGTACAGGTCACAGAATTATAGTACAGTGGAGAAGTAAAAAAATAGAAATAGAATAAAAAGGCAGTATATTAGGCGGCTGGGTGGCGCAGCGGACAAGGCACTCGTCACCAACGCAAGAGACACTGGTATCGAATTCAGCTGTCAGCGTTGCTTCCGGCTTGGCCGGCCGTCATACTGGCTCGATTGGCAGAGTCAGTGGGAGGGAAGCCGGTGGGTGGGTCTGGGTCATTGTGGACAGCGACTCCTACAGTTCGGTCGGGGCACCTGCACAGCGAGGGAAGGATCTAAGGTGAAAAGAAGTGGTGGGCTGGGTACACATGTGTCGGATGAAGCATGTGATAGTCTCCGCCCTCCCAGACCGACGGTAGGGGGTAGAGTGCGCAACGACCAGGAAGGGGATTGGGAATTGGCATAAAGACATTGGGAGGGGAGAAAAAAAACTGAAAAAGAAAGGGGAAAAAGAGAGTTTTTTTTTAAAAAGGCAGTGTATTAATATTGTTACCTGCCATAATAGTTCCTAATGAGACAGTTCACAACAACGTCTTATATCTTTAGTAGCTGTGTCTGTAAGGAGACCTTGCTCTTTCGTGCTGTGAACATTTACATTTAGTCATTTAGCTGATGCGAAGCGATTTACAAGTTCTGTACAACAGGTCAGCAGGAAGGGTGTACAAGCCTGACAGCTGAGTAACAATGTCCGTCAAGCAGTGTTCAAGTTCAAGTTTGTTTTATTATTTGTCATAATAAAATACAGAATAATGAAATGATTGTTTTTGTATGAGCCCCTGGGAGTGTACTACATACAGTAAAAAAAATGTATTAAGAAGTAAGTAAAAAGTAAGTAAAGGAATGTTCAGTCAATATACATATATACAATATACAATACAGTGTAAAATGAGTAACAGTGAGGTACAATGCAGAAATGAGATGAGGTACAACACTTAGGGTAGGGTGCAAATGAGGTATGCATGTAGTGCAAATCTCTTTAATAATAGAGAAACTTGTTGAAACTCGGGTGCTACAGTCTTGAGTGAATAGTAGTAAAGACATAATTCGCATAGTAGGTAGTAATATAGGCATGGAAGATGATTTAGTGGCAAAGTGCATGATGTTAAAAAAGAGAAGGTTAGTTTATTTTTTCCACAAACCCAACACCATTCAGCTCAGTTTCACTGGAGTGATAGGGTGGATCACACAGACAGCTGGACTTGTCTGTGACTTCACCTGCACACACTGCAGATGGAGAGGTTTACATGGTCCTTTTATTCACAGAATGAAACAGCAAATTCTGAGGTTTCTGAAGATGCATTATATCACCCAGAATCACAATAAGAAGACAATGAACATTGCAAATTTGCACATAAGGTGGGAAGCTACTGTAGCCACTGTGCCAAACTACGTTTCAGACTTTGTCAATAAACATCTCTCTGTGTTAGTGATGCTCCCTTTCAAATGTTTCCACCGTGCATCAGTTATCCACATTGGCACTAGGGTTGGGTACCGACCGAACGGCGATAACAATGTTGAAGTACCGAAAAAGGTACTGCAGGGTACCGGTATCGATTCCCAAGTACCGGTACCGGTATCGGTTCAATGTGAATGGTACCCAACCCTAATTGGCACAGTATGCGCATTTGCTTCATCAATTCAGTGTGTGTTTGCTTTTTCAATCCAGGGCCCTGCTAGCGAGTGGGTCTCGTTTCAGTTGAAACGGGTCAAACATAGCTAAGGCCACCTATGTGTTTACATTTACATTTAGTCGACACTTTTATCCAAAGCGACTTACAAATTGTGTACAACAAGTCAGCAGGAGGGGTACAACTCTGGTAAGTGACATTGTTCGTCTAGCAGTGCCAAACTTGAGTGCATATGAACGGATGTTAGCAGCTGTCCTGACTGTGGAGGGAAGTTCGTTCCAACACCGTGGAGAATAGCCTGCTCCATTTCACCCCAGCCAGGAGCCCAAAGAGGAGTGTGTCTCAGAGCTTTATTTATATATGTTTATCTATATTTGATCTACTAAACATGTATGTGACTCATGCCATAAACATGGATGCATGGATGGCACTTTAACTCATTCAGTGCCAGGGATTAGCCTTGTCCCGTTCTAGCTATGCTACGCTTTAAATATAGGGGTGCGTCACCTTGTTTGTAGAGCTATATCTATATTCTATATTATTGATTGATTGATTGAATTGATTGATTTTTATTGTGGAGTAAAAGACAGCATCCAAGGGATAAAAACATGAGAAAGTGCAAGCACTTATTTCCATCATGGTCCCTGATTTTGGACATGGACAGACATCATAAAACATAGAACATCATAATAAAACAGAACATCATAATAAAACAGAGCATCATAATAAAACATAGATCATCATAATAAAAAACAGAGCATCATAATAAAACATATAGCAACCCCATAAAACACTCCCTACCCTCTCCTTCCTAGATGTAGCTATTCTATACTTCACTGGCTAGCTTTGTGGCACGTCTAAAAAAACATGCCCCCTCTTCACTGTTTTTCAGGGCCACTGGAAGCTTGTTCCTCTCCAGTGCTGCAGAATATAAAAAAGTATTTGTGCCCATTAGTGAGTTGAATTTTGGCAGAATAAAATCCGTACTGCTCCTTCTAGTGGAGTATGAATGATTGTCACGGAATCGATTAAAGTAATTGGATAGATATTTCGGACCTGTATTTTGAACGATCTTGTGTGTGAGACCTAATTTGATGTGAATTACCCTTTTATTGACCGGAAGCCAGTTTAGTTGCCTAAAGAAAGTTGGCCCTAGGTGAGTGCGTGGAGGTAGCTTAAGGACTACTCTCATTAATTTGTTTTGAGCTGTCTGAAGTTTATTTTTCAGGACCTGTGGAGTGCCACTAAGGCTGGAGTTACACCTAGGGTGTTTTCGTTTCGTTTTCAAGATGAGTTTCGCTTTCCAGGTCGCAACGTAGTGGCAGCCGAGTTAGACATTCGTTTTGCAACCTGAGCACTTTCGTTTTGCCTCCTGAGCACAGTGATGTAGTACAATGCCAAAGCAGTAGGTGGCAGTAGGTGGCGAACATGAAGGCAATTTTCAACCAATCAGAACTTGAATGTGCCAATACACTTCCTGCAAAAGAATATCAACAAGCCGCCATCTTTAAATGCCTCCGTGAGCTATTTCAGCAAAGAAAGTGCAATAAACAAAACGGATACATTCACTGTGTGTTCTGCCTCTCATTTGTTGATGAAACAAAACTAACATCAACACAATTGACCACCAAGAGCGGAGTTTAGTCTCATCAGCGCCGATTTTGTTAGCTTACATGCTAACGCGATAGGAATATGCCATTATAACTAGGGATGTCCGATATTATCGGCCTACCGATATTATCGGCCGATATCGGCATTAAAATGTGATATCGGAAAATATCGGTATCGGTTTTAATTTTTAATTTTTTTTCTATAACCTTTATTTACCCAGGCAAGCAAGTAAGAACAAATTCTAATTTTATTTATTGTCAAAAGTATGCATAATGTTGTGTTAATTCCACAACAAGAGATATGTAATGTTAATTACCTGAAATTATTCCGTTTGTTGGGGGGGGGGGGGGGGGGGGGGGAAACCCTGCATATATCGGTATCGGTTGATATCGGTTGATATCGGTATCGGAAATTAAGAGTTGGACAATATCGGTATATCGGTATTGGTAAAAAAGCCAATATCGAGCATCCCTAATTATAACAGTATAGCATTGTGGCTAGCAGCTAACGTTAGCTAACGTTAGCCAGCCAGCACCAAACTGATGATATCAGGAGCTATCAGTAGCTAGATAACATTTGACAACGCCTCATGCATTAAACAAAGGTGAATAGATGACTGGGCCATTTTGTTTAATGCTTGTTAAGAGTGAAAGAGGAGCTCTGAGCTAACAGGGTCTGGTAGCTAACGTTAGCTCACGTTAGCCAGCTGCTCATGCAATCCTTAATGCTAGCAGAATGAATGGATTTAAACTTTATTTAACAGATTGCAGAATGGGTACAATACAATACGGCTCAATACAAACAATTGTTAAGGGGATGCAGACTGTTGTAGCTTGGACTGGGGTCCTTATAACAATAACTTGACAACACATGGTAGCTGCAGCTATTTGGGACAGCTGTCGTAACCGGACGTTGGTGAGGGCACGCAGATGTCGGTATCTACTGCGCATGGGCGTTGAGCAACAACGGCTCTGCGCAGATTACACGACACGTTGTCGGCGAGTTTTGGCGAGTATCCAAACGAAAACACCTTTTCAGCGTTCCCGCTAGGGCAACACGTTTTCCTACCAAAACGGCATTTCTATTTAACTGGGAGAGCAAACGTATTCATTCAACAACAAAACGAAAACAAAAACGCCTAGTCTAACCATGGCCTAAACCAGAAGGTGGCAGCATAGTCAAAGTGACTTTGTACTAATGCGCCCGCTAGCATTTTAAGTGTTGCCCATGGTCCAGTAGTCCCCCTTTTATAGCTAGGAATTTCGTTTTCTGGCAGATTTTAGTGTGGGCTTTTTTAGCCATGGCCTCTCCTGTAAGATGATTGTCAAGTATGCAGCCTAGATATACTACAGAATCCTTGTTTGTTATTTGCTTCTCACCTACTCTTACCTTCATTTCAATTTCTTTACCAAGCCGTTTATTTGATCCGAACAGGATGGCCTCTGTTTTTCCTAGATGAAGAGATAGTTTGTTATCTGACAGCCATGTCTGCGCATTTGATAGCTCCTCACTAAGGGTGCTCTCCACTACTGCCAAGTCCTTATGGGAGACCAGAATGGCTGAGTCATCCGCATAAAGAAAAAGGTCTGATGAACAGGCATTCTTCATATCATTTATGTAAATGAGAAAGACGAGAGGCCCCAGGACACTCCCTTGAGCCACCCCGCAGGTGATCGCCTTGGCTGAGGAGTAGGTCCCGTTTACATCTACCATCTGATACCTGCCTGATAGATATGAGGTGACCCAGTTCAATGCTGACCCACTAAACCCAATCGCCTTCAGTTTAAATAAAAGGTCAACCGTATCAAAGGCCTTTTGTAGGTCCAACATGATCATTGCACAGAATTTCTTTGCATCAATCTCCTTTCTGATGCAGTCAGTCAAATACACCAGACAAGTCTCAGTGGAATGAGATTGTCTAAAGCCTGACTGATGCTCAAATAGGATACTGTTACTCACTAAATATGTATTGATCTGTTCATGTATGATTTTTTCCATGACTTTTGATAGTACACTTAAAATGCTAATTGGTCTATAGTTACCCTTGTCTGACTTATTACCTTTCTTATATAGTGGAATTACTCTAGCACTCTTTAGATCTGATGGTACCTTCCCATGCTCTATGGAGAGATTGATTAGGTGGGTAATAGCAGGGGTGATGCACTCTGCTGCGTCGTTAAGAAACCTAGCAGGCATCTGATCTAATCCTGTCACTTTACTGGAATTAAGTTGACTTAGCCTCTTGAGGACGGCGCTCTCTGTCACTTTACTAAAAGAAAAAGAGTCCTCTTAGTTGTGAGTAATACTCATTAACCTGTGTTTCTCCGAAACGCCCTGAATGCTCTGGGAGATCTTTTACTAGATTATTTGCCACTGATGTAAAGTACGTGTTCAGCCCCTCTGCCACCTCTTTTTTGTCAGAGGTCAATTTACCCTTGTGGTTCAAACTAAGGCTGCTAGGTTTGGTTTTTAGCCTTTTGCTGTAGCCTAGATCCTTTAATGATTTCCATAATTTACTGGGGTTGTTCCTGTGTTCGACTATCTTTTCAGAAAAGTGGGATTTTTTCATAATCTCCCTGTTCGCTTCACTTCTTAGTTTCTTAAAACTCTTGGTAGTCTGAATTATCCCTTGATTTCTTAGATTTTGAAAAACTTAGATTTCTTAAATGTATCAGTTTTAATATATCATCAGCTATGGAGACAATACTATAGTCATTTGACAGTGACTTTCTTCCGTCAAACATGCAAAAAAGAGATAATTTTTTCATGCATACGTTCGCACGTTATCCCATGGTGAATATAAGTATAGTTATATATTCGTACTTGGCTTATCGCGTCCTGCTCTATAAGCCTATCGAGATACCCCTTATCTCCTGTACCTATTGTACTCCATCACGAAAACAACTTGTACACCCACACCTGACCGGGTCCCGCCTCTATGGAGGCGTAGCCTATAAGACCATGACCATGGTCACCAACACACCCTTCCTCTATTTTCGTTCCATCATATTGGATGCAGTGCACCTTATGTAACTAGTAGTATGAAAAGATTGGAGGAATTGCGTAATGTTGAAAGCTTACCGGAGGTTGCTTGCCCCTGGCATCTTCGAAGCATGTTTCAGCGACACGTCGGGCTTGTGTTGATGTTCCTCGTCTGATGGCAGCAGACCAAGGATCAGCTGTGCAAGGTTGGCTATCGGGCCAGCTTGTACCCAGGTAGGCCCTGTGTCTTCAGGCATGGGTATTAGTGTTAGTAATGCTGGTTTGTTTTGTTACACAACCATGTTGTGTGTCGGCGCCGGGGGCGGGATGGTTTGGTGAACGTTTCACTGCAGTGAACGGTTTCCAAACGGTCCTGGGCGTGCTGTTAAACAACTAATGCTAATGCTACATGCTAACGCTAATGCTACATGCTAACACTACTGCTACATGCTAACACTACTGCTACGCTGTTCTAATGTCTCCGCCGTGGGATGTCGTCACTTTTCCCTCCTCTTGCCCGGTTCATCAATGAAGGTCAGTCGGTAGCTGATGTGGGGGTTTTGCTGAGTCCTATTTACCTTTTTACGGGTAAATGGGTTGACAACAGGGTAGGCCGTGGCTAGGTAGCCTAGCCAGGTAACGTTACCTCTGTGTCCCGGCGGGGGTTGTTGAACGGTATTCCCACCTGGGAGCCGATGCTTGAGGCTCGGCGGGTAGCAGTAGAGCTATACTACTGCAGGATGGGACGTAACGGCGGCCCGTGTTGGGGCTCAGCTGACTGTTTCTGTCCATAGTAGCGTTGAACGCTATGCTGGTAGTGTAGTGGGCTACTGTTTTGTTCTGTCACTCTGCTATGAGAAGGTCTGTCTATGCTACAGCTTTCCCTCCTCTTAACCATTCATGCTGACGGTCAATCGGTGTCTATTGGGGGAGTAGTGCGGGGGGGGGCTTTGTTTACCTTTTGGGTAAATGGGCTAAGCTGGGGCTGGTGTGCTGTTGTGAATATTTTGAATGACTGCGGGACTAGTTCGCTCTAGTCCGCCTCCCCTTAACGTTGTGTATATGGGCTTGCTCATTCTACAGTATTTTGTGGTTTAGTTCTTTTATTCATTTAACCCCTTCATGGTACACACCACAGTGGAGGTTGCTGTTTGCAACCACCAATGGTGCTCCGTGTTAACATCAGTCCTTTGCTTTTGACATATTGAAACAGTGCCCCGCCCGGCCGACGCCATGGGTGGGTCGGCCTGGCGAGTGGCTGGTGGGCTGCTAAAGCCTGTACCGCCACGGTATGGAATTGGCAGCGATTAGAACTGTGTTCGAATTGCTGTTTTTTCTATAAAAAAAATTGTGTCTGGTGGCAGGGCCTTGAGGGCCAGCCGACGTCGACACATCGCGCGAGGTTGTTGACGTTATTAGCTTTGACCTAGCCGCAAGCTATAACCGCCCAGGGTTCCCCTCTCCGCAGGGGATTTTGATCTTCTGCTGGAGCGCGGGCGGTATTGTCCTAGGCCCCACACCGCCTCACAACGCGCAGCCAGAAGAAGAGAGAGCATGGCCTCGTCAGCGGCGATGACGAGGTCCTCGACAGGCGGCCATGTTTTTCCCCCGCCAGAGGTATCCTGGGCGTTAAATCGACAGGTGTCCACAAGGCCGACAGCCTTGGCGGCCGAGGGATCGGCCATGTTGGATGGGTTCGGCTTGAACAACAAGCCTTCACCGTTCTGCCGCGAGCAGCCCGCTCTCCGATCACTCCCTCCCCCAACACCAGCGGAAAAAGTGGGCTCTGATTGTTTCCTTTGGCTGCGGGCCGCGTGCCTTCGTTGAAGCGCGGGCGGCCCCACTTTTCGCTTCTCATGGGGACAGGGGCTGACACCCAGTTGATGGCTGAGCCTGGGTCTGTCCGTGAGAATGTTGTGCTGTCAAGCGGCTCCCACACCATAAGTTGTGTTGGTTGAGCCTGGTGTTACGTCTGTCAACTATAAGTGTTGTCAGCAGGGGGGCTCGAAACCTTTTGAGGCACACAGTGCGGGCTTCCCCGGCCTCGCCTTCTCCAGGCCAGGTATCATGTTGGTGCCTCCCACTCCTGAAAGATTGGCAGTGGTCTCGCAGGCACGCGTTATTTGGGTGGTAGTAATATCACTGCAGGGCTACGGTGTGTAGGAACCCATGGGGTCCTCACACCTTGCATGTCCGGCTGCAGAACAACTCCTCAGCATGTTCTGGAGGGGTGTTCAGTGGGGGGGGGGGTTTTCACCTAGAAAGCCCCCCGTATCAAACCGGCCCTTTCTGTCGGGGTCCCCCCTTGGGTGCGAGATGTCCCGACACGGAACGCTCTGTTCGCACAAGGTTGGCTACGCACAGCGGGTGGGACCGGGCCAACTATCTACAGTTCCTGGCGGACCTGCGCCACATGGTGGCGGGTGCGTTGGGAGTGTCATCACATATGACTACGGCAGTACCATATGTCGAGATGGATGGAGAGAACGCTGTGGCGGGGACTTGTGTTTACACAACCCCACCCGTTTTCGGGTTTGGTACAGACCCTATTGTCAGGGTCTCCAGCAGTGACAGCTCTGGTCAACGAGATCCAATCTCTGTGGACGAAGCAAGCCATCGTCGTGGCGTTCTCCTCCCGGTGTCCTCTGGTGCCTGAGGAATCGGGAGGGGGGGGTGTCAGACCCAAGCTGGACCTGTCCCATGGGAAGGTTCAGCATTTTTTGGATCGTCTCCTACCTGTTGAACACTGTCAGGTGGGGGTCTGGTTCTCCTCCATAGACCTGTAGGATGCGTATGCGCATCTCCGATCATCCATCCTAGGGCTTACCTACGCTTCCTTTGCAGGGTTAGCGTATGAGTACCAGAGGCTGCCGTTCGGTTTTCTCTGGCTCCCCGCATCTTCACCAAGTGCGTGGAGGCCGCACTAGGGCCTCTGCGTCGTCAGGGGTTACGGAGTGTATTCTGCCCTGACGACTTTCTGGTCCTTCGCGGTCAAGGTGGATCGTCAGGTCTCGTACCAGGCAGGTCCCTACCAGCCTGGGGTTTGCTGTAGACTGGAAGTAGAGTACTCCTCTTCCCAGTCAACGGTTGGAGGGCTATGGGCATCCCTCTCAGAGCGTGTTGTCAACACGCTCGGGAGGTTCCGTCCTAGGACGGTTACGCCGCTGTCTCACGTCACGTTTTTCACCGACGCCTCCCTCGCTGGTGACGCGTCGGGCCAACGCAGTAGGGGGCAGCTGGCAAACCATGCTGCCCGGTCTGCGCTACGTTCAATATGTTGGTATTGAAAGCGGTCCTTCTGGTCCTCAAACGGTGTTGATCAGGACGGACAATACGACGTCAGTGTCGTATATCGACAGACAGGGAGGAGTACGCTCCCCCCGTCTGCACCAGGCGGCAGGCGGCTGGCTATGGGCGTCCTCCATCTGCGCGGCCTGAGGGCTCCCCACATCCCCGGCAGGGTGAATGTGGGTACAGGTGTACTGTCGCGGGGCGGTCCTCATCCTGACGGGTGGGGATTACGTCCGGACATAGCCAGGCAGGTCTGGGACCGATGCCGTGCCGCCTGGGATTCTTCCCCATACATCTGTTAGGTCAGTTGTTGGGATGGGTACGTTGAGGAGCACAGGTTCTTGATCCTGATGGCGCCGGACCGGGGCGCAGCTGTGTGGTTCCCGGTCCTGATCCGGCTACTGGTAGTTTGGAGAGGATGGACCCTTCTGTGGTTGATACCATCCGGAATGCGCATGCTCCCTCCACTGTCGCGCTTTGCGCGGGCAGATGGCGTATGTTCCATGTGTGGTGTAAGGCGGGGGGCCGGGACCCTAAAAGGTCTCCTGCCCCCTGGATGCTCTCCTTGATAGACTGTCGGCTTCGACGGTGAGGGTATATGCAGCAGCTATATCCTCCTATCATGAGGGATTTGAGGGGGATGTCTTGTTCAGCCACCCTCTTGTGGAGCGTTTCCTGCTTGGCGCTCGACGCGTTAAGCCGGTGCAACGCTCTTTGGCTCCGAGTTGGGATCTTCAATTGGTCCTCGGTCGGTTGTCCTTGGCCCCGTTTGAGCCTCTTGAGCAAGCGCCGTTGGAACAGCTGTCGTTCAAGACTGCGTTCTTGCTGGCCGTCACCTCCGCTGAACGCGTGGGTGTGCTTTGTGCTCTCTCGGTACGACCAGAGTGCCTGTCTTTCGTTCCGATTGCGGTGCCACTCTGTGGCCTAATCCTGCCTTCGTGCCTGTAAATATCCGGAGTTCTTCCGCTCCAGGGATATTGTGGTTCAGGCGTTTTCATCCGCCTCCTCACGCTAGTGAGTTAGATGCGGGCCTTCACCTGTCATGTCCGGTCCGTGCTTGGGAATGACCTCAGCCGTACTCAGGACCTCGGGGTCACCGATCAGCTTTTTGTCTGTTACGGTGGTTCTCAGGCCGGTAAGGCACTATCGAACAACGCCTGTCCCATTGGTTGTGCGAGGGCATTGCCCTCTGCTACACGTTGGCCGGGCTGGATCCCCCGGGGGGCGTCAGGGCGCACTCCACTCGTGGGGTGGCTGCCTCTGCCGCTCTGCTGGGTGGGGCCTTGGTGGAGGACATCTGTGCTGCAGCTTCATGATCCTCCCCGGGCCCCTTTGTAAGGTTTTACCTCATGGACATGACTGGAGGTTCTGTCTCCCAGGCGGTTCTGGAGTCTGTGGCCTTTCCTGCTTCCCGTCCATAGGTAGGGTAGCAGGAGTGTGTGGGTATGGGCCACAGTGTGTTAGGTCACACGTGGTTCCGCCTGTGCTGTGTGTTCAAGGGGTTCTAGTTCCTCCTTGCTCGCACTCCGGTGGAGTTGACTGCGCCCCCCCTTCATTAGGAAGGATGGGGTGACAGGGCTCCCCAAACCCCTTGATGTGGGCTTATGGGTCCTCAGGGGGTACATCTGTCGGGCCTCGCGTCCGCTCTAACCCATATCTCGTTAGGCTTATAGAGCGGGACGCGATAAGCCAAGTACGAATATATAACGATAGGTTATGTATATAACCTAGTTATATGAGTACTGGCTGAGCGTCCCGCTCTTAAGCGGCCCTGAGTTCCCTTTTGAGGGATCTTTTACTGGAACGGGATTTTGGCGAGGAAGGGTGTGTTGGTGACCATGGTCATGGTCTTATAGGCTACGCCTCCATAGAGGCGGGACCCGGTCAGGTGTGGGTGTACAAGTTGTTTTCGTGATGGAGTACAATAGGTACAGGAGATAAGGGGTATCTCAATAGGCTTATAGAGCGGGACGCTCAGCCAGTACTCGTA
>NC_140178.1:96363683-96388683 GCF_963971535.1 Notolepis coatsorum
CACAGTCGCAGATAGACGAACCGCTCTCTAATTCGGCCGTAGCCCAGGAGAGTGCTTGACCGGTGAGGAGGGTGATAATATATGCGACTTGTGCTCTGGAAGAGGGAAATGAGCGTGGCTGCAGCTGAAACACGAGTGAGCACTGGGTGATGAACTCCCTGCATCCCTCCGGTGCTCCCGCGTAGCGGCCTGGTGCGCGTAGCCGTGGCTCCTGGTTCCGATCCTGGTGCCCAAGAGCTCCCCGACTCTCCTCGGTGTTGAACGTGGTGTTGAACGCCGCCTCTCCTGCCGCCATCTCACCCACCGTCATCCTTACTCCCGCCACCTCGACTTGTGCCTGCTGGGCTGTGATGAGCGCCAACTGCGCCGTCTCCTGCGACACACTGACGATCCCGCCCAGCCGAACCAACTCGGCGCTGACCAGATGTTGGTGTTCCTCCATGCGCTCCTGTGCACTCTTCTGTGCCCGGAGCATCTCCATGATTGCCTCCATGGAACTCTGATGGTCAGGTCTTCTATCAGGATGGAGGTAGGTGAGTTCCAATTGTTGTAGGCAATCACAGAGATGGAGAAGGTATACTCTTGAACAGGTTCGACTTTAATAGTAAAGAACACAAAGAGTAATACTAGGATACTATGCCAGGGCAAGGGAAAGAGAGAATAGCTAATGGAGCTTAGTGGTGGTCCAGAACTGGAACCGGCCGCGTTATCTCCGAACGACTAAAGTGAAGACCTGACAAATGACAAGCAGAGGAAAGGAATGTTATATAGCCACCAAATACCAACATTCCACACACACCCCTGTGACAGCCAATCAGAAGCCAACCCCTAAGTGACAGCACTAAATGACTGGGAAAACAAGTGACAGCAATCAAGTGACAGATGATAGAGAAGGTGGGAGGTTCCCGACCGTAGTCAAGAACCAGAATCGTAACACTTTTCCACCCTTCTTTTTCCGTTTTTCTCCCCTCCCAATGTTAGTCATTATGCCAATTCCCAATCCCCTTCCTGGTCGTTGCACACTCTACCCCCTACCGTCGGTCCGGGTGGGCGGAGACTATCACATGTTTCCTCCGACATATGTGTACCCAGCCCACCGCTTCTTTTCACCTGGCAGCGCGGACTCTCACTGGGACAGTAACGTGTGGAAGGTCACACTGCCTCTCCCAGATCCTTCCCTTGCTGTGCAGGCGCCCCGACCGAACTGTAGGAGTCGCTGTTTACAACGACCAGGACCCACCCTCGCTGGGTTTCCCACCCGCTAACACTGCCAATTGTGTTAGTATGGACGGTCGGCCAACCCGGAAGCACCACAGCTGGATTCGATCCCACTGTCTCTGTGGTGGTAGAGAGACGCTTGGTCCGCTGCGCTACCCGGTTGCCCCTAGTAAATTACCTTTTATCAAAATATTAACCATTAAATAAAGGTTGTAATCTTTAAATGTATTTGATTTTACTGTAATTTGACAGTAAGTATTTGGAAACCATTGATGCCAGACATTTACCGTTTTCTTGCAGCTTTTTTTCTTACAGTGTACCTGGGTGTGGTTTTTGTAAATGGGTCAAGCACTACATTGGCTTTGGCTACAGTGCACTATAGTGAGACAACATACAATAAAAGGGTGCTATTCATATTTAAATTAAGTTTGACACAGCAAATAAGGCTGTGTGAGGCTTTCATTTGTTTACTCGATAACTAAAATAAAGCACTACGACACCGCACCCCAACTCCCCCGACTCTCCCAGTTGCCTTCACCTCAACCAGACCATCATGGAGCTGAAAAGCAGAATCTCCACCCTCCACTCTATCCACCAGACTGAGCAACTCCTGGACATACTGCTTCCTGACTCACCTGACACCAAACTGCCTCTCACCACCTACTCCACTGCTACAGCTCCAGAGCCCTCCGGCCCCTGGCCTGGTTCTGACCACAGTCTTCGCCCACAGCCATCATGCTCCACGCCACTGTCATCAGACCCCTGGACTGTTGTCGAGCGCAATGACAGGAAACGGGGCGACCCCAGCCCTCACCCCCAACTTGCTGCCACCCATACACACAGAAAACAGGTATTCAGCTCTGAGCACCATGGTCACCCCCCGGGCCTCTCCTGCACGTAAGCGGATCAAGAGTGCCAGCCGATGCCTCATCCCACCATCTACCAATCCAACAGACCACCCACATGCACACCCAAGCCCCGCCACCCGACGCCCAGGTTCTGTTAATTTCACCCCTTGTCCCTCTCAGCTTCCGCGTCCTTCAACTGAGCGGTTCAGAGAATGTGCGCTGAGTGAAGCAGCTGTCCTTGTGCCCCAACAAGCACAGTCCAGACCAGCCCTCCTCCCCACTTCTGCCATTCCATCACTCTTGTCACTAAACTTAGAGCAGCCACCCCATAGAACCAGAAGGGTTGCGGAGGCTGGAGCAGCGTCCACATTGACCTGGCCACGCAGCGCAGAGCGGATCGCCTCCCCTCCTCCCAGCATTCCCACCCCCGGCCATTACGTTAAACCCAGAGGCCCCACCAGCCAGAGATCTGTCGAGGGGCCGCATCCAGGCTTCTTGTTGTTTATCTTGTTATTTTCTTAACCTTGTCTTTTAACTGCCTTGCTTACTGGGCATTACTCACTATAACTGCACCCTGTGTGCCACTGTTTTATATTTCATACGTTACATTGTTTGTCTTTTTTTTTTGTGTTTTATTTTTTTATTATTTTTTAAACATAACATACAATTAGATATACAAGCATTAATTAACAGTACACATCCAATGAAATCACCATTTAAAATTTTTTAGCATACGAGATATACACCTAATACTTGCTATCTAATACCCTACATATATGCTCTCGCTCGCTCCCCCCCCCCCCCCCCCCCGGACCCCCACTTGGATAATCCATCCATTATCGTTCACTCCTAACCAGGCACTACTATTCATATGCTAGCTTTTATTCTCTCCACCACTTCTAACCACATTGCAATTTTGGTTTCACTGACACTTAGAGTTCTTGCTGTAGATACTTCTAGATAAATCACGTCAAGATATGTAAGAACCCAAACCTTCCGACACATTTTTTCCGGTTGAAACCATCTTGATGCTATCAGCTTTTTAGCCGCTGCGATACAAGATAAAACTAATCTCTTTGGCTGTATAGGGACTGCAACCTCAAAAACATCATTCAACAGCAATACAGAGGGGTGTGTACAGGTATATTCAGAATTAAGAAATTTGATAATTGCTGAGACACTTCTTTCCAGAATAGTTTGTCTTGTTTTTAACTCCACTGACACTTTTGCCAAGATCATTGTTTTAATCTTGACTGTTCTGTTTTTATGCCCTGTAAGGTGACCTTGGGTGTTTTGAAAGGCGCCTCCAAATAAAATGTATTATTATTATTATTAGAAGGAAGGAACACCGGTTCTGCACGTTGCAAGCTTTTTTTTAATGAGTCATCAAACTTTCAGTCTCAGATGACCTCCACCTTTACCCATGGTGATGACCTGGGACCTATGTTCCTGGCTTGGTGAATATTGACCCCCCCCCCCCCCTCCACACACACACACACACACGCACACACGCACACACGCAGACGCACACACACACGCACGCACACATGCACGCACTAACACACGCACGCATATATCTATTGTTACACCTTTGTATACCCATCTAAAATGGCTGCAGTGAAAAGGGCCTATTCCAGTGTTTACTTAAGTTTACTTATTTTTCAGAGATACTGGTTTTATGCAGGAAAGTGCATATATAAAAGCAGCATGAATATTGATACAAATATGGAGAGTGATTAATTATAGATTACAGAATACAGGTGGGCGTGGCAGATTTCCCTCAGGCCAGTGAAGCCAATCATATTTTCAAAATCAAATAAAAAATCCCTTTTTCATATGAAAGAATTCTCGCTGATTCTCGCTGTGAGTAATAAGTGAGCTTACTTTGCGGTGTCCGTCGGGACACATTCTGCATTCTGTGAGGCTTCATTACTCCTGACAAGAGAGAGAGAGAATCTCTAAATGTCTTCTATTCTTTCTCGTTTTCATCTCTCCTGCTCATTCTAATGTGTTATTCCTTCTCTCCTCACCTTTCATCTATAACTCACCCCCCTGCACCCTGCCACACCCCCCCACACACACACACACCCGCCCCACCCCCCCCTGTCCCCCTGCCCCCCCTGCCCCTCTAACGCCATGGTTTAAAATACATTTTACTACTATATACTATGATATTATTTAATTACAGAAGTGGTACCCTGATGATAGCCGGTACCATGGTATTATTTAGTTACATAACTTCATACGATGACCGGTAACGTGGTATTATTATTATTATATATATTTTTTGATTATCTTTTCCCCCTCCTTCTTTTTCCGATTTTTCTCCCATCCCACCCTTCCTGGTTGTTGCGCACTTTCCCCTACTGTTTGTCGGAGAGACCGGAGACTGTCACATGCTTTCCTCCGACGCATGTGCAGCCAGCCGGCAGCCAGCCTGGCCGCGCAGATTCTCACTGGGAGAGTGTAACGTGTGGGAGGCCGCACTACCTCTCTCCAGATCCTACCCTCGCTGAGCAGGCGCCCCGACCGAACTGTAGGGGTCGCTGTCCACAATGCCCAGGACCCACCCGCCAGCTTTCCCACCCTCTAATACTGCCAATTGTATTAGGGCCCTTTCTCACTCACCCTATTCGTTTCTATTTCGTTCCGTTCTGGCCCCTTCCGAGATCTGATGCGAACTCCCCCCCCCCCTCTCTCCCCCCTCTAGTTTGCGTACACACTGCAGTCTTGTTTCGTTCCGGGTTCTGTTTACGGTTTGCCTTTTGAGCGTTTAACCTTGCCGTAGGTGATGATGTCACGTTCGAAAATTACCCATAAATATCGTTTTTGTGGGTATTCTGCAGTTGTTGCTGTGTGTGGTGTTATCTGCCCAAAATTCAAGCAAGCTTGACAGTAACGACGCTGTGTGTGTCACGCCCCCCGCACCCGCACGGCCCGATTCCGAGACCACCTAATCCAACTGATCCCGTTCAGCGGGGGGTAAAACGAATCAGCGCCGTTTCGCATCCCAAAAGGGGTGAGTGAGAACACTCCCCCCCGTTCCCGGGAGCAGTGATTCGATCCCCAAACGTAAGTGAGAAAGGGCCCTTAGTGTGAACGGCCAGCCAAGCTGGTGACAACGCCGGGAGCTGGATTCGAACACGCGAATCCAGCATCTCCGGCGTTGGTGACAAACGCAATCTCCGCTACGCCACCTGAACATGGTATTATTTAATTACATAACTTCATACGATGCCCCGGTACCGTGGTATTATGTAATTACATAACTTTATACGATGACCTGGTACCGTGGTATTATTTAATTACATAACTTCATACGATGCCCCGGTACCGTGGTATTATGTAATTACATAACTTGATACGATGACCTGGTACCGTGGTATTATTTAATTACATAACTTCATACGATGCCCCGGTACCTTGGTATTATGTAATTACATAATTTTATACGATGACCTGCAGGTACTGTGGTATTATTTAATTACATAACTTCATATGATGGCCGGTATCATGGTAAAACTGAAATGACCATCAGACTACATCAGGGGTTCTCAAACTCTTTTATACCATGCCCCCATTTTATTTAGGATTTATTTTGGCGACCCCACACTTAATGTATCGCGTACTTTCAACATGGAATTAAGGAATATCAAAATAAAATCACACGTTGTTGAACTTGATCATGCATATTTATTAGAAAAAATTATTACAGCACTATGTTATCAATACACATTTATAAAACAAGGCATATTGGCATATTTAGCCAAAACATGTTGCCAGAACAAATATATATATATTTTTTAATATTTTTTTACTTGCCAATGCGCTGCCTGTCACCTACCCGCGACCCCACTTTGGCTCACGACCCGCAGTTTGGGAACCGCTGGACTACATGATGGTCTTGTGTAAAGGGCCATAGGAACAGAGAGCACTGCATTGCCTGGAAAAGTTGCTCATGCATGAATGACTGGCTTGGGAGTAAAGGTGTAAATCAATACTTCATTCTGAATCCTGTAAATTATGTAAAGATTAAAGCGTTGCTTCTCAGTGTCTCAGAGCACTACACTTTGAATAAGGAGAGGCAGTCACTCACAAATGCTAGTCTCGATTTTCTGGTGTGTCTATGTGTGTGTGTTGTCTCCAGTGAGAAGTGGGGTTGTGTGTGTGCGCGTGTATTTATGTATGTAAAAAGAAAAATTCAAATAAAAATGGAAAGGACACTTTAAGGAAAGAACTGACATGGGGTTCTTGTATAGTATAGTTTAGAAATAGCAAGTATAGAGGATATAAGGATATAGAGTAAAAACTGTATATTGTATAGTAATGTACATAGGACCCAGTGCCTTAATCCGTAGCTAACATTGTATTGCACTATCTCAGGACTTTAGCATGTCTATTTTATCATGCCTATTTTATTTTATTACCTGTTTATTATGTCTATTTTATTATTTAGTATTATTGCACAATCAAAGCGGGCATGGCCACCCGCATTTCACTGTATGCCCTGGTATGTATGTGACAAATAAACCTCTTGAATCCTGAAACATTTGCATATGCGTGTGTGTGTGTTGTCTCCAGTGAGAAGTGTGGTTTTGTGTGTATGTGTATGTGTGTATGTATGTTCATATGTATGTGTGTGTGTGTGTGTGTGTGTGTGTGTGTGTGTGTGTGTGTGTGTGTGTGTGTGTGTGTGTGTGTGTGTGTGTGTGTGTGTGTGTGTGTGTGTGTGTGTGTGTGTGTGTGTGTGTGTGTGTGTGTGTGTGTGTGTGTGTGTAGCCGTCCCTGTGACTACTCAGGCCTGTGGCATCCTCTCAGCAACACACAGACCACTTACACAAGCACTCACTCTCCATATGGTCTGTGTGTGTGTGTGTGTGTTGTGTGTGTGTGTGTGTGTGCGCGCACGTGTGTGTGTGTGTGTTTGTGTGGGTAAGAGAAATAACGAGTGTGTGTGCAATAAAAGACATATTCTCTCCGTGTTTACGTGCATCTGTGTATTATTAGAGAGACACAGAGAGAGACCGTCCATATGCAGACTATCTTTCTGTGTGTGTGTCTGTGTGTGTGTGTGTGTGTGTGTGTCTATGTATGTGCGCTTGCATGCGTGCTTACATGAGCGTACGTGTCTATGTGCATACGTATGACTGCGTGCAAGTGAATATGCACATATATGCACGCGAGTGAGAGTGTGTGATAATTGCGTCGTAAAGTATTCTCTCCGTGTTTACGTGCATCTGTGTATTATTAGAGAGACACAGAGAGAGACCGTCCATATGCAGACTATCTTTCTGTGTGTGTGTCTGTGTGTGTGTGTGTGTGTGTGTCTATGTATGTGCGCTTGCATGCGTGCTTACATGAGCGTACGTGTCTATGTGCATACGTATGACTGCGTGCAAGTGAATATGCACATATATGCACGCGAGTGAGAGTGTGTGATAATTGCGTCGTGTGACTGAGTGAGTTCCCATCTGTGCCTGGTTACAGATAATTATATGCCGATGTGGGTCCGTTTGACGCGCCGTCATATGGGAACATTTACTTCTGCTGTGCGCAGTGTTCATTTCGTTGCTATTTTTTTGTTTAGTCAAGTTTTAGTCAACAACATGTCTGAGCATTTTAGTCTTTTAGTCTTTTTCGTTTAGTCTCGATTTTGTCTTAGTTTTGTTTAGTCTTGCCACTCAGTTACAGCCTTATAAATTGGCATGAGCTTTTTCTAAACAAGCTAATGTTAGCGCTAGCTGGTTAGACATATGCAGGGGTGTAAAGTACTTGAGTAATTGTACTTTGTTACAATACTTAAGTACTATTTTGGGGGATTTGTACTTTACTAGGTTTGTATACTTTTACTCAATTGCATTTCAGAGAAAAAGAACATACTCTTGACTCCTTACATTTCAAATGCAGACCTACAAAGTACAAAGTACAAATCTTGCAGGTCCAACCATTTTAATTAGTATATTTGTTTCTCTGGCTGAACTAACGTTAACGTTATTAAACCCTATGGCCGCACTTTATTTAAAAACAGCCAATCAAATCCCCATCAATGGAAAATTAACCCGCCCATACCCATGCTGATTGGTCCTTACATGTACAAGACTAGAAAGCGGGGATCTTTGATTAAACACCTGCTCTCAGAAGAATAGACAGTCAGAAAAAAGGTTTTTACTTTTACTTTTTAGTACTTTTAAAAGTAGAAACTTTTTTACTTTTACTCAAGTGTGTTTTTAGCCAGATACTCTTACTTTTACTTGAGGACGATTTTGAGACGGTACCCATTAGGGGTGTAATGGTACGTGTATTCGTCCCGCGAATTTACGGTACGGCCGTCACGGTGTGGTACATCCAGCCATACGCCGAATACGTCTCAGATGACAAGCGGACAGAATTAACAACAGCGCGCACTGACACTCTGCACTCGGCTCTCCCCTCCTCCTCTCCTGTTTACTACTGCCTATTTGTCCCTAAAACAAAACCATGATGAATTAACTAAATGTTTAACACAGCAGGGTCATTACAATTTTGCAGTTTTCTTTAGTTTTCTTGTTCGCCCAATAATGTTAACCAAAAGACACACAGGTGCGTGCGAACACACAGGTCAACCTTTTCCGGCGGACCGCAGAGTCTCACAGCTGATTGGAGAAAAAATAAAAGCACAACATACCACCAGATCATCTGAGCTCCTCTCCAGTTGCTGCTGCCTGCTACTGTTTAAATCCAAAATATTGATAATCCTCTGCCATTGTTGTGTAACATGTCATCTGTTCTCTAGTATTCTTCAGTCTCGGCTTCACGTGAAGTTAAATCCTCTCTATAAGTGAAACTGAAACTAAGTTGTTGTTAAAGGTGCAGTAGGCAATTAATTTACTCTGTGGATGCCTGAACACAGAATTACACCAGTATCACTGCACTACGGCAAGCCTATAGAATATTATTATATTTAATTATAATAATTATAATAATTATTATAAATATATAATAATAATTATAAATATTTTTTTCCTGTTGTACCGAAATCGTACCGAACCGTGACCGCAATACCGAGGTACGTACCGAACCATGGCTTCTGTGTACCGTTACACCCCTAGTACCCATACTTTCACTGAGTATACTTTCTGGGTACTTTTTACACCCCTGTATGTGGGTCTGTTACTGTTTAACACGTCGTCGAATGGGAACGTTTAATTCTGCTGTGCGTGATGGGAGATAGAGAGAGTGATGCTGGGAGAGAAAAAAATCTGATGGTGGCAGATAGAGAGGGTCTGAGAGAGAGAGTGATGCTGGGAGAGAGAACGAGTCTGATGATGGGAGATAGAGAGGGTCTGAGATAGAGAGAGCGATGCTGGGAGAGAGAAAGAGTCTGATTATGGGAAATGGAGAGTCTGATGCTGGGAGATATAGTCTGATGATGGGAGAGAGAGAGTCTGATGATGGGAGAGAGAGAGAGTCTGATGATGGGAGAGGGAGAGAGAGTCTGATGATGGGAGAGAGAGAGTCTGATGATGGGAGAGAGAGCGTCTGATGATGGGAGAGAGAGAGTCTGATGATGGGAGATAGAGAGTCTGATGATGGGAGAGAGATAGTCTGATGATGGGAGAGAGAGAGTCTGATGATGGGAGAGAGAGAGAGTCTGATGATGGGAGATAGAGAGTCTGATGATGGGAGAGAGAGAGTCTGATGATGGGAGAGAGAGAGAGAGAGAGTCTGATGATGGGAGAGAGAGAGAGTCTGATGATGGGAGAGAGAGAGAGAGAGTCTGATGATGGGAGAGAGAGAGAGTCTGATGATGGGAGAGAGAGAGTCTGATGATGGGAGAGAGAGAGAGAGAGTCTGATGATGGGAGAGAGAGAGTCTGATGATGGGAGAGAGAGAGAGTCTGATGATGGGAGAGAGAGAGTCTGATGATGGGAGAGAGAGAGAGAGTCTGATGATGGGAGAGAGAGAGAGTCTGATGATGGGAGAGAGAGAGTATGATGATGGGAGAGAGAGAGAGTCTGATGATGGGAGAGAGAGAGTCTCATGATGGGAGAGAGAGGGAGAGTCTGATAAACTCTGAAGAACTGGTCCATGACTGGTCAACTAATGTTATATATTGTCTGAACCATGATCCATCTCTCTCTCTCTCTCTCTCTCTCTCTCCCCTCGCTAACTGGTTCAGATGAAAACTTCATCACACTAACCAGTTCAGATCAGAAAGAAAGAAAGAAAGAAAGAAAGAAAGAAAGAAAGAAAGAAAGAAAGAAAGAAAGAAAGAAAGAAAGAAAGAAAGAAAGAAAGAAAGAAAGAAAGAAAGAAAGAAAGAAAGAAAGAAAGAAAGAAAGAAAGAAAGAAAGAAAGAAAGAAAGAAAGAAAGAAAGAAAGAAAGAAAGAAAGAAAGAAAGAAAGAAAGAAAGAAAGAAGTAGAAAGAGAGGGAGAGACAGGAGGAGAGAGAGCGGGACATGGATCATGGTTCAGACAATATATAACATTATCTAAACATGACCAGTTATTCACCTTACTGCAATGTTAAAACTTAACTACAAATGTGCGAAAGTAGTCAAAACAAATGCATAATACTGTTGGAATTACAAGGTCATGATTATCTGACTCAGATTGTTTTTCAAAAATTTTCAAAACAAGTGAATGATTCATCAGCTCATTGCAATGCGTTCATAATGATCTAGCAAACCAAAAATGACGGCAGAGGTGAATAAGGCAAATCGAACAGTTCAGAGTTCATGACTCTGATCATTTCATTGAGGAAGACAACAGCCTTGACTCACTTTACTAAGAAAAGACTTAGACATGCACTTTCTCTTTCTGTCTCATACACACACACACAAACACACACACACGCTAGCACGTACACACATGCATGTACAAGCACACTCCGACAGACATATACAGTACATGCGAAGACACACACACTCACACTCACTTCACACTCACACTCACACTCACACTCACTCACACTCACACTCACACTCACACTCACACTCACTCACACTCACACTCACACTCACACTCACTCACACTCACACTCACACTCATACTCACACTCACACTCACACTCACTCACACTCACACTCACACTCATACTCACACTCACACTCACACTCACTCACACTCACACTCACACTCATACTCACACTCACACTCATACTCACACTCACACTCACACTCACTCATACTCACACTCATACTCATACTCACACTCACTCATACTCACACTCACTCACACTCACACTCACACTCATACTCACACTCACACTCATACTCACACTCACACTCACTCACACTCACACTCACACTCATACTCACACTCACACTCATACTCACACTCACACTCACACTCACTCATACTCACACTCATACTCACACTCACACTCACTCACACTCACATTCACACTCACTCACACTCACACTCACACTCACCCTCACACACACACACACACACACACACACACACACACACACACACACACACACACACACACACACACACACACACACACACACACACACACACACACACGCACATGCATATTCAAACACACACAGACAGACAGACACATACATGTACAGACACACACACACACACACTAAAGCCTACACACACACACACACACACACACACACACACACACACACATCATTTGGTTTTAGCACCTATTGTGATGAGTCATGATAAGGCCAAGGTTTGGCGATCGCTCCTGTTTACAATAAGCACAGATTTAATGGAGCCAGTGTCAATGCTGGTGACTGATAAAGTCATAATGAGTGTATTGTTACAGGTTGTAACTTGAACCCCAGTATCACGCGTGTCCCACAAAGTGTTTCCTTCACGCTCAGACACCTTCAGACGTGCGTCTGACACTGTGTCTATGGCCCTCGGTGCTCCCTAGTCACTGAACTCTATTGCTCTCATGACCTATTCAACTAAACGTAGAGGTAAATACCTAACAAGGATATACTGTGTCTGAGATGCAAAGCTAACTGCCACTAGGGGAGAGCGGTGAGTGAGTGAGTGAGTGAGTGAGTGAGTGAGTGAGTGAGTGAGTGAGTGAGTGAGTGAGTGAGTGAGTGAGTGAGTGAGTGAGTGAGTGAGTGAGTGAGTGAGTGAGTGAGTGAGTGAGTGAGTGAATGAGTGAGTGAGTGAGTGAGTTATGCCATGTCGCACTAGCCAGGGTTTAGCCATGCTGTGGCCTGTCTGGCGCACAGTGAGCATCTCCATTGTCTTTAGAACCAAACATGGCTGAGACAGACACCTTTCACTAAAGAAACGCAATGGAAACACAAACCCAACCATACCATACCAAACCTAGTCATGGCTAGCCCCAGTCTTAGCTTGTGACATTCTCAGTCACACACACACACACACACACACACACACACACACACACACACACACACACACACACACACACACACACACACACACACACACACACACACACACACACACACACACACACACACACACACACACACACACACACACACACACACACACACGCACACGCACACGCACACGCACACGCACACGCACACGCACACATATGCATATTCAAACACACACAGACAGACAGACAGACACATACATGCACAGACACACACACACTAAAGCCTACACACACACACACACGCACACACATCATTTGGTTTTAGCACCTATTGTGATGAGTCATGATAAGGCCAAGGTTTGGCGATCGCTCCTGTTTACAATAAGCACAGATTTAATGGAGCCAGTGTCAATGCTGGTGACTGATAAAGTCATAATGAGTGTATTGTTACAGGTTGTAACTTGAACCCCAGTATCACGCGTGTCCCACAAAGTGTTTCCTTCACGCTCAGACACCTTCAGACGTGCGTCTGACACTGTGTCTATGGCTATTCACTTACTGTAGATTAATTACTTAATTTTTTCCAAATCTGAACAAACACAGCCAATGTGATGCATCTACAGTAATTCAATGACAAGCCATTCCAAGTATATTAATACAACTACAATAACTTCCTAGGCAAGCTGGGACTTGATTTAACTTAACCGTATACACCTTATATATAATATTTACAATGTGGACCAAAGTGCTAGGACATCTAGTCTGAAGCACCGGTACCAATACGGCTTAACATCTTGTGTGTGTTTCTACCAGGTATTAGAGAAACTTGAATTGAAACTTGAAAATAACGTCGCCAATATTAAAATTCTCATATCTTGTTTTTGGTGGTGGGACTGCCCCTTAGTTTATGGTTGGATCACAGATTGGGCCTTTAATAACAACTCAAACCCCATGAAACAACAGATAATTTCAGTAAATCATAGGAAAAAGTAATTTTCAGTATTTTTGTGTGGAATTCCTCTTTAACAATGGAATACATTTCAGTAAACACCCAAAGCGAGTCAATTATGATTGAAAAACTCAGCTAAGAAGGATTACATTAGGCTATTAATCATAGTAGAGCTTTGTTGTGTTAGCCTCGGATGAAGTGGATTTGGCATCTTAAATGGCCCTGAAGCAACAACGACTATACACAGCCAAGGCTGTCTGTAAATACAATTGATCCTCCTTTCGTCTCTGTCTGTCTGTCTGTCTGTCTGTCTGTCTGTCTGTCTGTCTGTTTGTCTGTCTCTCTATCTCTCGCTCTCTCTCTCTCTCTCTCTCTCTCTCTCTCTCTCTCTCTCTCTCTCTCTCTCTCTCTCTCTCTCTCTCTCTCTCTCTCTCTCTCTCTCTCTCTCTCACCCATACGCACACACAAAAAAAACATCTGAACAAACATTTCCGACTGCCTGGCTCTCCTTATTTGAAGCATAGCTTTTTGAGACTGATGGAAGAAACTCCTGTGTTTTTACATCCTTGCACAGTGCCTGTTTGGAGCATGGCCGTTCAGGGTGCATGGCTATTCAGAATGTGTGGAGCCGATTGCTTGCAGCGTTGTTGCCTTTGAGAACCAATGGTTCTCGAGCCGTAATGGCACATGGGGCAGGAGCCTATCTCCTGTTTCCGTAGCGTGAGGCAGCTTGATGTACAAGTACACCCCTTGGACATGACGCTAGTATGTCGCAAGGACTTCCCCCCAAACCAACCCTTGATGCTGAGTGTCAAGCAGGGAGGCTATGGGTACCATTTTTAAATAGTCTTTGGTATGACTCGGCCGGGGCTTGAACTCCCAGCCTCCCGAACTCAGGGCGGACACTCTACCCACGAGGCCACTGAGCCGGTTTTGTGGAGCGTTGTGGAGACTCGCAATATGGCTGCCTGCAGATCTCTCAAGAACCACTCATCAAATCGTCTTCACACTCTACACTGCACTCCCCTGGGTCCTCAGCAAAACACCTGCCGTGTGTGAAGTCAATCAGATGACTGTTTATTGATATATGCATACAGTTCTTTGTTATAGCACCACCATCTGGACAAATGCCACCAAATCCTCCAAATCAACAATACACGCGCCAAGCAAAATATATGAACTATAGACACACAGACATACATCTATAGTCTGATTTCAAAGGGTTTCTAAACCCTTTGAACCCTATGAAGTGTTTTTCTAACTCTTAACCTCTTTAGCATCACCCCCAAAACGGGGCCATTTTTGTTTTTGACGACTGCATACCTTTTTTGCAAAGCTTAGCTTTATACTTTATATATACTTATAGCACATGCATGAGCCTGGTCTCATTTGAAAGGTAACATTCTGAAGTTGCTAACGCAAGAAAGAAGACTCACTTTGAGTGCTAATGAGAGTAACAGAGGTTTGAAGACGCTGAAGTAAAAGTTGTTGTACTCACATTTATGTTTAGTGGTTGCCAGATTCCTGTTTTTAAGTTCCATAGCCTGAAGTCTTATGTAGTACAGGTCCAAATGTGAAGAAAATAAATCCATAAAAAAATGTGTGTTTGAGAAAGGTTTTGGTAAAGTGTGTACCCGTAAAAATACAGCATGATTATCCAAGATGGCCGTCCACTTCAATTAATTCTGACGCTCGAGTCACAACAACGGACTTCTTCGTCAACTTTCACCACCTTCCCCCACTCTCACCTGCTCGGCTGCAGTCTCTTTTGGAGCGGATGCTCATTGGCTACAATGGTGATCAATCATTTTTGCCATCAGCAGGGATTGGTCAGTTCTAGACCGCTCATAACCGGAAGTGGTCATTTGATGGAGCGGCCATGTTTGCATACTGTGTGTGTGTGTGTGTGTGTGTGTGTGTGTGTGTGTGTGTGTGTGGGGGGGGGGGGGGGGTCATAATCACATCATTTAACACGCTACATTTGACATTAGCTGATAGTAAGTAATAAAACATTATGGTCGAATAGCCTGCACATTATCCCACAAGAATATGGTTTGAGTGGCGAGAAAGATTGGAGGATGATTTAGACTTAAAATATTCATAATTTCACAAGAAAAAAGTGATCTAAGATGATAAACATGACGGTGAGAACCAGTGTCTTGGTGGTGGACTGGGTCTGCTGTAAACGGATCTGAGCATCACCGACACAGTAGATGGAGAGTCTCCATGTGGATTATCATCACACCCACCTAGCTTTCCAGGTTCCTCCTTCTCTTTCCACATGTCTTCCTGGCTCAAGGCTGTGACATCAGAGCTTAATCAGTGTCACACAGGTGTGTGTGTGTGTGTGTGTGTGTGTGTGTGTGTGTGTGTGTGTGTGTGTGTGTGTGTGTGTGTGTGTGTGTGTGTGTGTGTGTGTGTGTGTGTGTGTGTGTGTGTGTGTGTGTGTGTGTGTGTGTGTGTGTGTGTGTGTGTGTGGGGTGTGGTGTGGTGTGGTGTGGTGTGTGTGCGTTAGTGCATGCTAATATGTCTGTGTGTGTCTCAGCCTCCATGATATTTACGTTTCCTGCTGAGCTGATGGGAGGTAAGCCCATGATCTGTCACTAATCCCTTTCTCTGCATATACCCTAACAGCCAATCAAATCTGCTATTTATATAGAACAGCCAATCAGCATCAAGTATCTGGTGAGAGTGCTTGGCCAATCAGATCACACATCCGGTGTCGGGTCATTTGCTGATATTTTCCTGTTGGTGTAGACGCCGTCAACATTAGACTATAGATACCTTGAATGACCGGTAATTAAAGGACGTCTCTTCTCCCGGATCAGCCCCCGCCTGTATGAGAACCGCTCTCTGTGTACCCAACGGACTGAGACGATTCTCAAGCATTACGGACTGGCTGACGATATCACTAACCTCTCGTTTTCCCCTAAACATCAATAAAACTGCTGTTAAACTTGCTTCTACCTTGTGCCGTGTGTCTTTTGTTAATTCCAATCTGGTGACAGCGCAAAACACCCCAGAGTCTGTCACAACACACACCGTGCATGCATCATTAATTAATTAATTAATTAATTAATTAATTAATTAATTATTAATTAATTAAAGTGGACTTTGAAGAAGTATTTTTATTCATTGCACACATTGACAATGTCGTCATGCAGTGACACACACATGCGATGGGCGGCACACACACAGATACACACACACAATTTTTGGTCGCCGAATATTCCTCTCTGCATTTGACCCATCCCGTGGTCCTTCCCTCCAAGGGCAGCCGGGAGCAGCCAAAAATATGCATCCACAGGTTGGTTTCTAAAGTAGTGTGTTGCCTACAAGATGACTGATGGGGGGGGAAATGGTATATATCCAGCTTCAACACGACAACTTGGGGCTAAATGCCTTGCTCAAGGGTACTTCAATGGTTGTTGTTTAGGCTCGGAAGCATCCTTGCTCTGCTCAGTTTTCCAGGCCGTTGAACGGATGTCCAGCCATGTCTCAGTCACAAGCTTGTTAGTCTGAGAACTGGGCTAAGGCTGCCGACAGCTACCTATGTAGGAAGTAAGCAACTACTGGGACAATTCCCAACTTGGCATTCATTCCAGTAAAAGCACAGAAGTGCTCTAAATTGACCTTTAACAAATGAGTCACTGTCACTGCCAAATGTCCTCCAGGAAAGCCTTTGGAAAACAACACTGATGTGTGACAGTCTGTGGGAGTGCCTGATTTTAAATGGGGCTAATTTGCCTGCCAGGTTTTATGTGGATGCATATTATTAAAGGTGCTGTAAGTGGTATTTTTGTTGTTAAAATAAGTGGTCTACATGTTAAAAGAATAGCTCTACATGCTGACAGCCATCACTGATGAGTATTTGGTCAGTGACATGGGCCTCCCAGTCCTTCCGCTCTGCAGTAAACACAAAATAAATGTTCTGGTATCCCGTTCCCACTTCATCCAATGAGGAGAGAGAACTCCACACTGAAAAAATTTCCTCTGGCTTGGGCCGGCCGTCATACTAACTCAATTGGCAGAGTTAGCGGGTGGAAGTCGATGGGTGTTAATCTGGACGTTGTGGACAGCGACTCCTACAGGTCGGTTGGGGGATGCCTGCACAGCAGAGACAGGAAATGGCGGGGGTAGTGTGAGCCTCCCACGCGTTACACCTCGCCAATGAGAGTGGCAGGTGAAAAGATGTGACAGGCTGCCTCCTCGTGTATCGGAGGGGACACGTGATGCTAAGGCTTCTATCCTCCCTACAACTGGCCAGTGGGGGGCATATGCGAGCAACGTTCAAGACAGGGGAGGGGAGAATTGGCACAGCGAAATTGGGATGGGAGAAAAATAGAGAAAAGAGAAAAAGTGAAAATAAAATAAAGCAAATGTGTCCTTGAAGCAAGTACAATTGTTTTACTTAAAAGTGCAGTAAGCTAATTTGGCTTGGCAAGACTTCTTGAAATAAGGAGAGGGTTTTCTCTCCTGATTGGACAAAGATGACGGCAGTGGTGAATAAGGCAAATCGAACAGTTCAGAGTTTATGATGATTTAATTGAGCCTTACAACAGCCTTGACTCACTTTACTAAGAAAATACTTAGACATGCACTTTCCCTTTCTGTCTCACACATACACACATACACACACACACACACACACACACACACACACACACACACACACACACACACACACACACACACACACACACACACACACACACACATGCACACACATGCACGCACATACACACATACACATACAAGCACACACAGACACATACATGCACAGACATGTATGAACTCTGATGCTCTGATCATTTCATTGAGTAATTTAATATTCTGGTAGTATTTGTATCAACGGCTGAGTCAGTCAACTATGGAATACAAAATGTGTCTCAGTCACTATTTTTTATTGTTGGTGGTGGGGTTTCCCATTTGTCTATGCTTAGACATGCACTTTCCATCACAGTGGAGAATGTAGCTAGAACCTAGGTGTTGTCCTTGACGACCAGTTGAACTCCTCCGCTCACATCACAGCGACAACCAGAACCTGCAGATTCCTCCTGAGCAACGTCAGAAGGATCCGCCCCCTTCCAATCAACAGTCATCTCCCACCTCGACTACTGCACCGCACTGCTAGCTGGCCTTCCGACCACTGCCACCAAGCCTCTTCAACTCATTCAGAATGCAGCGGCCCGCCTGATCTCCAACCTACCGAAGTCAGCCCATGTCACCCCACTTCTTAGAGACCTGGGCCCTGTTTCTTGTACCTGGTTCAACTAAGTCGATCAAGATGTCATTATCCAGCTTCAGTTAACCCGATGTTGAGAAACCTGCCCGCCGTTCCCCACCCAGTCCATGGCTGACAGATCCAGTGAGAGAACAAAGACAGGTCCTGAGAGCAGCTGAAAGGAAGTATAGAAAGTCACGCCTCACTGCTGACATCGACACATATCACAACCTCTTGTTAACATTCTCCAAAACCATTACTAATGCCAAAGCTTCTTTCTTTCACCATAGGATCGAGGCCTCTGCCAAGAATCTTCGCAAACTGCATGCTACCATGTCCTCCCTCCTCACTCCCCCCCCACCCCCCCCTCCCTCATCTTTCTCTGCCGAAGACTTTGCGATCTTCTTTGAGGTAAAAGTGGAGAACATCCGCAGCTCCTTCTCCCAACCCCCACCCATTCCAAATGCTGAATCGAGAACCTCATCCTTCACTCTGTCATCTTTCTCTCCCATTACAGAAGCCGAGACCCTGACACTGGTAACGTCGAACCGTCCGACTACATGCCAGCTGGACCGGCTACCTTCCCCACTCCTCCAGACCATAGCACCAGACATCCTCCCATTCCTAACTGCAACCATCAACTCCTCACTCAACTCGGGGGTGGTCCCCACCTCCCTAAAACAAGCCAGAGTCACGCCCCTCATAAAAAAACCATCCCTGAACCCTACCGTCATAGGCAACTACCGTCCTGTCTCTCTTCTCTCCTTCCTTTCTAAAACACTTGAACGTGCTGTATCCAACCAACTTACTGCTTATCTCTTACAGAATGACCTCCTAGACCCTAATCAGTCAGGCTTCAGGACTGGTCACTCCACAGAGACAGCCCTCATTGCGGTCACAGAGGCACTTCACTTAGCAAAAGCGAAAGGCCTCTCCTCTGTCCTGATTCTCCTAGATCTATCTGCAGCCTTCGACACAGTCAACCACCAGATCCTCCTCGCGGCCCTCGCAGGAATGGGAGTGGCTGGCTCTGCGCTGACATGGTTGTCATCATACCTCAATGACCGCTCCTACCAAGTGTCATGGAGAGGGACTCTGTCGGCCACCCGCCCCCTGCGGACGGGTGTCCCCCAGGGCTCGGTTTTAGGACCCCTTCTCTTCTCCCTCTACACTAAATCACTGGGTAACATTATCACGTCTCATGGCTTCTCCTACCACTGTTATGCCGACGATACTCAACTCTTCCTCTCCTTCCCTCCCTCAGATATCCACGTCTCTGAGCGGATCTCGGCCTGTCTGTCCGACATCTCCGCCTGGATGACGACCAACCACCTCAAACTGAACCTAAGCAAAACAGAATTGCTCCACCTGCCGGCCAAATCCTCCCCCCTGACCGACCTTTCCATCACAGTCGAGAATGCAGCTGTGACCGCGTCCCCGACCGCCAAGAACCTTGGTGTTGTCCTCGACGACCAGTTGAACTTCTCTGCTCACATCGCAGCGACAACCAGAACCTGCCGATTCCTCCTGAGCAACGTCAGAAGGATACGCCCCTTCCTGACAAAAGAAGCCACCCAACTCCTCGTCCAATCAACAGTCATCTCCCGCCTCGACTACTGCAACGCACTGCTCGCTGGCCTCCCGGCCACTGCCACTAAGCCTCTTCAACTCATTCAGAACGCAGCGGCCCGCCTGATCTCAAACCTACCGAAGTCGGCCCATGTCACCCCACTTCTTAGGGACCTGCACTGGCTCCCCATTGCTGCACGAATCCGCTTCAAGGCCCTCGACCTAGCATACCGTGCGGCAAAGGGAACTGCTCCCGCCTACCTCCGGTCAATGGTCTCTAACTACACACCCTCAAGACCCCTACGCTCTGCATCTTCTGGCCGCCTCAGACCTACTCCTATCCAAGCTCCGGGAGGGTCATCAAAGAGAAGTCGCCTATTCTCAGTCCTTGCCCCACAATGGTGGAATGAACTACCCACCCCAGTTAGGACAGCCGAAACACGTCCAATCTTTCGCCGTCGACTAAAGACGCACTTCTTCAACCATTATCTGAATTAAAAAAAAAAAAAAAAAAAAAATCTAACCCTAACTAACCATACTGTCATGCACTTGTCCTAATAAACTAACCTACACTGTAGCACTCAACACTTTGATGAACATTGTTACTCAGCTGATAGAGTTGTGCTCTTCCTGATGGCTTGTCGTACAGAACTTGTAAGTCGCTTTGGATAAAAGCGTCAGCTAAATGACTAAATGTAAAATGTAAATGTAAATGTTCGAAGCCGGGATTTTCCTGTTCCTCGAAGGTGGATTCAGTCTCGTTAACTCAAGCCAGACTTGCGACTCAGGCTAAATGCGCGTGGCCGCTTCAGGCGAAAAGCCAGCACGTATCGATGGCAGAGATCCTGATTCTCTAACGGCATTGATTGATTAATTGATTTAAAACTTTATTGACAGATTGCAATACGGCTCAATCGCCTCGCCGACAAGTTAAATGCGTTATCTATAGGCTAATTTTAAGTCCCTCATTACCTCAATCAATCAGATTATATTTCTTTAAACTTGCCTGCTGGATGGAATAATCAAATGAGATCTTGCTAGCGAAAATAATTAGTTAAACTTATACAGAATTACGATACGGCTCTCTTACCCATTGATTGATGTATAGTCGATCTTTAACTTATCTCCAATGTGGTCTAACGGGTTGTTGTTTTGACTATCACGCAGACGACCGGGGTTCGAGACCCTAGTCTTTTCCTTCTTTTTGCAATATAGGAATAATTCAATTTGGTGCACGTTGAGAGCTATATAAAGAATGACATCCTCAATGCATGTAGATTTATAATATTTTAACTTAAAACCAGGCTACTTTGGCGTATAATCATTAATATTATATTCAAAAAAATCATATTGGAAAGACCGGGTTTTGAACCCCGGTCGCTGGGTTGGCAGGCTTGAGCACTACCGCTGCACCACTGTGCCAGATGGGATAACTTCATTGTTTATACATTAATGAACGAGAGACCCGTGTTTAGAATATCCTTTGTTTTGAATGAAGTTTATCTCTTTATCCTCATTCATTAATGTGACGTCAACGGCTCATTCAATTTCTCAAATCCGTCAAACAGCGCATCTACAATTCCCAACTTGGCATTCATTCCAGTAAAAGCACAGAAGTGCTCTAAATTGACCTTTAACAAATGAGTCACTGTTACTGCCAAATGTCCTCCAGGAAAGCCTTTGGAAAACAACCCTGATGTGTGACAGTCTGTGGGAGTGCCTGATTTTAAATGGGGCTAATTTGCCTGCCAGGTTTTATGTGGATGCATATTATTAAAGGTGCTGTAAGTGGTATTTTTGTTGTTAAAATAAGTGGTCTACATGTTAAAAGAATAGCTCTACATGCTGACAGCCATCACTGATGAGTATTTGGTCAGTGACATGGGCCTCCCAGTCCTTCCGCTCTGCAGTAAACACAAAATAAATGTTCTGGTATCCCGTTCCCACTTCATCCAATGAGGAGAGAGAACTCCACACTGAAAAAATTTCCTCTGGCTTGGGCCGGCCGTCATACTAACTCAATTGGCAGAGTTAGCGGGTGGAAGTCGATGGGTGTTAATCTGGACGTTGTGGACAGCGACTCCTACAGGTCGGTTGGGGGATGCCTGCACAGCAGAGACAGGAAATGGCGGGGGTAGTGTGAGCCTCCCACGCGTTACACCTCGCCAATGAGAGTGGCAGGTGAAAAGATGTGACAGGCTGCCTCCTCGTGTATCGGAGGGGACACGTGATGCTAAGGCTTCTATCCTCCCTACAACTGGCCAGTGGGGGGCATATGCGAGCAACGTTCAAGACAGGGGAGGGGAGAATTGGCACAGCGAAATTGGGATGGGAGAAAAATAGAGAAAAGAGAAAAAGTGAAAATAAAATAAAGCAAATGTGTCCTTGAAGCAAGTACAATTGTTTTACTTAAAAGTGCAGTAAGCTAATTTGGCTTGGCAAGACTTCTTGAAATAAGGAGAGGGTTTTCTCTCCTGATTGGACAAAGATGACGGCAGTGGTGAATAAGGCAAATCGAACAGTTCAGAGTTTATGATGATTTAATTGAGCCTTACAACAGCCTTGACTCACTTTACTAAGAAAATACTTAGACATGCACTTTCCCTTTCTGTCTCACACATACACACATACACACACACACACACACACACACACACACACACACACACACACACACACACACACACACACACACACACACACACACACATGCACACACATGCACGCACATACACACATACACATACAAGCACACACAGACACATACATGCACAGACATGTATGAACTCTGATGCTCTGATCATTTCATTGAGTAATTTAATATTCTGGTAGTATTTGTATCAACGGCTGAGTCAGTCAACTATGGAATACAAAATGTGTCTCAGTCACTATTTTTTATTGTTGGTGGTGGGGTTTCCCATTTGTCTACGCTTAGACATGCACTTTCCATCACAGTGGAGAATGTAGCTAGAACCTAGGTGTTGTCCTTGACGACCAGTTGAACTCCTCCGCTCACATCACAGCGACAACCAGAACCTGCAGATTCCTCCTGAGCAACGTCAGAAGGATCCACCCCCTTCCAATCAACAGTCATCTCCCACCTCGACTACTGCACCGCACTGCTAGCTGGCCTTCCGACCACTGCCACCAAGCCTCTTCAACTCATTCAGAATGCAGCGGCCCGCCTGATCTCCAACCTACCGAAGTCAGCCCATGTCACCCCACTTCTTAGAGACCTGGGCCCTGTTTCTTGTACCTGGTTCAACTAAGTCGATCAAGATGTCATTATCCAGCTTCAGTTAACCCGATGTTCGAAGCCGGGATTTTCCTGTTCCTCGAAGGTGGATTCAGTCTCGTTAACTCAAGCCAGACTTGCGACTCAGGCTAAATGCGCGTGGCCGCTTCAGGCGAAAAGCCAGCACGTATCGATGGCAGAGATCCTGATTCTCTAACGGCATTGATTGATTAATTGATTTAAAACTTTATTGACAGATTGCAATACGGCTCAATCGCCTCGCCGACAAGTTAAATGCGTTATCTATAGGCTAATTTTAAGTCCCTCATTACCTCAATCAATCAGATTATATTTCTTTAAACTTGCCTGCTGGATTGAATAATCAAATGAGATCTTGCTAGCGAAAATAATTAGTTAAACTTATACAGAATTACGATACGGCTCTCTTACCCATTGATTGATGTATAGTCGATCTTTAACTTATCTCCAATGTGGTCTAACGGGTTGTTGTTTTGACTATCACGCAGACGACCGGGGTTCGAGACCCTAGTCTTTTCCTTCTTTTTGCAATATAGGAATAATTCAATTTGGTGCACGTTGAGAGCTATATAAAGAATGACATCCTCAATGCATGTAGATTTATAATATTTTAACTTAAAACCAGGCTACTTTGGCGTATAATCATTAATATTATATTCAGTTGGCAGGCTTGAGCACTACCGCTGCACCACTGTGCCAGATGGGATAAATTCATTGTTTATACATTAATGAACGAGAGACCCGTGTTTAGAATATCCTTTGTTTTGAATGAAGTTTATCTCTTTATCCTCATTCATTAATGTGACGTCAACGGCTCATTCAATTTCTCAAATCCGTCAAACAGCGCATCTCATCAGACATCTTAATCCCAGTTACAATTAAAATAACCACATAATGTGTACATCGCACGAGCGAGCGCCACGGTATATATAACCAGTGATGCCGGTAACGCGTTATTGTAATCTGATTACTTTTCCCCGAAAATAGTAATCTAACGCGTTAATCTTTAAAAGCCAGTAATCTGATTGCAGTTACTTGTCCAAGTGGCTGTGCATTACTATTTCGTTACTATCTCATCAAAAATTCATAATGCAGGCGGAATGCAGTATTTTATTTCGTTTTCGACAGTCAAAAATACATTTTTGAGCTGTTTTTCTTATTTGGGAGTGACGTGGTGTGGCAGTGAAAGGGTTACACAAGAATGTGGCTCGCGGCGTGACTGGACTCTCTGTCTGTGAGTGACTCTGCTTTGGCCCAATCACATTCCCCATCCACAGTCTGCGAATCAGAGGCAGAGTAGGGCGGGTCTTCACAGCACGTCATGTGACATATGCGCCAATCGTGTGACAGCAGGGCTCCGTTGCATTCGTCTGAGAATTCCACCCCAAAACGCTTACAGGAAGAAAAAACGCGGCTTATTATTATTACCGAGGCGCGCGGCTTATTATATTATTAAAACAGCTACTTGTGGGCACTCATAAAAACACCGTGGTCTACAAGTTGTTTAGCGAGAGGATGGTGGTAATGTGCTTCAATAGAACAATGGATCAATGCCATGTCAAAACTCGGCTCCGCTGATCTGAAGGGCTCCGCAG
>NC_140178.1:96393683-96458683 GCF_963971535.1 Notolepis coatsorum
CATGGATACATTGCTCTATTTTCAATCTTTCAAAATGTTCTTATGTACGTACCCCAGTTGCTATTGCATGTACTTATTTGTGTTTCATTACACGTGTGTACATACTTACCAACTGTTTCGCCTGTTTTATAGCAACACTACTACTACACAGTACACACTCATTTATTTATTTAACATTTTATTTTGGATTTCATGGTGTTTTTTTTGTTTTGTTCTTGATTTATTGTGATGTTTCTTCTTGACTTGTTTAAAGAAGACGTGTCCAATGGGGACATCAATGTGTGTTGTCGGGCCTTACACATACATTTGATTTGATTTGATGAAAAAGGTTTGTTTAATTCAGTAATGTTTGTAAATACAGAGACAAACTGATTTATAATCCAATTTCCAATGGGTTAAGAAAGTTCCAAATAGCTTATTTTCCATTGAACTGCAGCCTCCCTCTCACACACAGTCACTCAATGCTTTTCCATGGCCATTATTATAGCTTGTCTGAGGTAATTAAAGGCTCAGTTTGTGTTTTTAAGCTACAGTGACAGAGTTCAAGGAATCACCCCAAATGTGCCACGCACACAGTCGGCTTCTCTACTCCACTGTCAGCCAATAGAAGAGAGAGAGAGAGAGAGACAGATAGATATAACAATTGATAGATACTGTACATACATACAAACATACATACATATCAAAACAGTCAGGATAGACAGGGAAAGAAAGAAAGAATGGACAGATTGATGGAGGGAATACATTAAAAAGGGAGAGAGCAATATAGAGGGAATGAAGGAAGGAGAGAGAGAATGAGGGATAGACAGATAGATGGGGGAGATGGATGAGGTGATAATAGATGTGATAGTTAAATAAGAGGCAGGCAAACAGTATTTAGTGAAATGATATATGCTGTATTCAATAATTAAGTGCAAACCAGATACATAAAACACAAGTTAAAAATGGCAATAAGTAAAACAAAACAAACAGTCCAGATTGTGTGTGAGTATGTGGGGGGTAGCAGGCTGGGGTAGGCTGAAGTGGTGGCTGAGAAGAGCTTGGAGATTGGTAGGGGGAAGCTTGGAGAACAGGGACACTCAAGATCTTGAGTAAAGGTGGTCAAGTCCGGGATAGTTGGGGGTTTGACGAGTCAGTTCATGGAAGGTTAACTTGCCAGCACTGGTGAGCTCTCTTTACTCTCTTTGATCGGCCATGTTGTAGGCCACAGGATACATGAGGAGGCTGTCACCGTTTCCTCCAAATAAAATTGTTCTTTGCCTTCTAAACTCACGTTTTCATCTCAGTATTTCCCTTGCTCTCACTTCACTCCTCTCTCCTGCTCTGCATCCATGCTCCGCTCCACTTGCTCTGCTTAGTTCACACCCTCTGCAATCAACTCAGCTGAGTCCTATTATGGCAATTAGACTGCCTGTCTTAAAGGGGCAGAGAGAGAGAGAGAGAGAGAGAGAGAGAGAGAGAGAGAGAGAGAGAGAGAGAGAGAGAGAGAGAGAGAGAGAGAGAGAGACCATTAAGGTGACTTATGACCTTCATTATTGACTCTTATTTTGCATGCATTTGAGATCATCCATCACAGAAACGCACACACACACATGCACACAAACTGTCTCACGCCCAGGTGAATTATGAGAGGTATTTGGCTCTGGTACCCTGGTATAATTTATGGCCATGACCCTTTTCACCCTGATGTTACAGAGGAGATGCCCACTTTGATTTGGCACAGCTGGGCATGACAGCGTTCACCAACCTGAGAGAAGGAAGGAAATAAGGAATAGTTAATGAGGGAAGATGAGAGGATGAAGGGATGGGGGGTAGAGGGATGGAAGATGAGACCAAATAAACGGACATGGAAAGAGGAGGCAGGAAGGGAACAGGAATGATGGATGGAAGGGGGAGGGAGGGAGGGAGGGAGGGAGGGAGGGAGGGAGGGAGGGAGGGAGGGAGGGGACGCGGGAGATGAGAGGAGGGGGAGGATGGAGGGGGAAGAGAGAGCCATCTATTTTTGGAGGTGATGAAAGCGGAGGGAACCTGGAGAGGAGGGAGAGATTGTACTGATGGGACCCCAGAGAGACTCATCCTACAGAGAGAACATCTGGAAAGATACCTTGTACTTTTAAAACATCTGGCAGTGTTCTAACAGCTGTCGGGTCAGAATCAGCCCTCAGCAACTGGAACAACTTCTGCATCCGTGTGCTTTGGTTTAGTTCACTTATTCGTTGACGAAAGGGTATTCAAGTCCATTATATAAAAAGAAAAAGAAAACAGAGTGTCGTTTCGGTGTTGGTCACTCAACAGCCAAGCTGCAAAAAAAAAAAATGGTAGGTAAGGGTAAGGTAAGGGTTAGGTAAGGGTTAGGTAAGGGGTAGGTAAGGTAAGGGTTAGGTAAGGGTAAGGGTTCGGTAAGGGTTCGGTAAGGGTTAGGTAAGGGTAAGGGTAAGGTAAGGGTTAGGCAAGGGTTAGGTAAGGGGTAGGTAAGATAAGGGTTAGGTAAGGGTTCGGTAAGGGTTAGGTAAGGGTTAGGTAAGGGGTAGGTAAGGTAAGGGTTAGGTAAGGGTTCGGTAAGGGTTAGGTAAGGGTAAGGGTTAGGTAAGGGTTCGGTAAGGGTTAGGTAAGGGTAAGGTAAGGGTTAGGTAAGGGTTAGGTAAGGGTTAGGTAAGGTAAGGGTAAGGTAAGGGTTAGGTAAGGGTTAGGTAAGGTAAGGGTTAGGTAACGGTTAGGTAAGGTGCGGGTTAGGTAAGGGTTAGGTAAGGGTAAGGGTTAGGTAAGGTAAGGGTAAGGTAAGGGTTAGGTAAGGGTTAGGTAAGGGTTAGGTAAGGTAAGGGTTAGGTAAGGGTTAGGTAAGGTAAGGGTAATATAAGGGTTAGGTAAGGGTTAGGTTAGGTAAGGGTTAGGTAAGGGTTAGGTAATGGTACGGTAAGGGTTAGGTAAGGGTTAGGTAAGGTAAGGGTTAGGTAAGGGTTAGGTAAGGGTTAGGTAAGGTAAGGGTAATTTAAGGGTTAGGTAAGGGTTAGGTAAGGTAAGGGTTAGGTAAGGTAAGGGTTAGGTAAGGGTTAGGTAAGGTAAGGGTAAGATAAGGGTTAGGTAAGGGTTAGGTAAGGTAAGGGTTAGGTAAGGGTTAGGTAAGGTAAGGGTTAGGTAAGGGTTAGGTAAGGTAAGGGTTAGGTAAGGGTAAGGGTTCGGTAAGGGTTCGGTAAGGGTTAGGTAAGGGTAAGGGTAAGGTAAGGGTTAGGCAAGGGTTAGGTAAGGGGTAGGTAAGGTAAGGGTTAGGTAAGGGTTCGGTAAGGGTTAGGTAAGGGTTAGGTAAGGGGTAGGTAAGGTAAGGGTTAGGTAAGGGTTCGGTAAGGGTTAGGTAAGGGTAAGGGTTAGGTAAGGGTTCGGTAAGGGTTAGGTAAGGGTAAGGTAAGGGTTAGGTAAGGGTTAGGTAAGGGTTAGGTAAGGTAAGGGTAAGGTAAGGGTTAGGTAAGGGTTAGGTAAGGTAAGGGTTAGGTAACGGTTAGGTAAGGTGCGGGTTAGGTAAGGGTTAGGTAAGGGTAAGGGTTAGGTAAGGTAAGGGTAAGGTAAGGGTTAGGTAAGGGTTAGGTAAGGGTTAGGTAAGGTAAGGGTTAGGTAAGGGTTAGGTAAGGTAAGGGTAATATAAGGGTTAGGTAAGGGTTAGGTTAGGTAAGGGTTAGGTAATGGTACGGTAAGGGTTAGGTAAGGGTTAGGTAAGGTAAGGGTTAGGTAAGGGTTAGGTAAGGGTTAGGTAAGGTAAGGGTAATTTAAGGGTTAGGTAAGGGTTAGGTAAGGTAAGGGTTAGGTAAGGTAAGGGTTAGGTAAGGGTTAGGTAAGGTAAGGGTAAGATAAGGGTTAGGTAAGGGTTAGGTAAGGTAAGGGTTAGGTAAGGGTTAGGTAAGGTAAGGGTTAGGTAAGGGTTAGGTAAGGGTTAGGTAAGGCTTCGGTAAGGGTTAGGTAAGGGTTTGGTAAGGTAAGGGTAAGGTAAGGGTAAGGTAAGGGTTAGGTAAGGGTTAGGTAATGGTACGGTAAGGGTTAGGTAAGGGTTAGGTAATGGTAAGGTAAGGGTTAGGTAAGGGTTAGGTAAGGTAAGGGTAAGATAAGGGTTAGGTAAGGGTTAGGTAAGGTAAGGGTTAGGTAAGGGTTAGGTAAGGTAAGGGTACGGTAAGGGTACGGTAAGGGTTAGGTAAGGGTAAGGTAAGGGTAAGGTAAGGGTTAGGTAAGGGTAAGGTAAGGGTAAGGGTTAGGTAAGGGTTAGGTAAGGGTAAGGTAAGGGTTAGGTAAGGGTTAGGTAAGGGTTAGGAAAGGGTTAGGTAAGGGTTAGGTAAGGGTAAGGTAAGGGTTAGGTAAGGAGGCCCATGCATGCAGCATGAATATCACTTAGCAACAGAATCAGGGGCAGAGCTTTCTGTGTGCAGGTAACATGTTGTCCCTGTGTTTATGTGGGATACTCTGGTTTCCTCCCACACCATTAACAAAAACTCATGCATGCTAGGTACATATCCTGCCCTTGACCAAAGCACTGAGATTAGAATTGGAGTTGGTCCCTGGGTGCTGGACTGTGTCCGGCTGCCCACTTTTCCTAACTAGTGTAGTGTAGTGTAGTGTAGTGTAGTGTAGTGTAGTGTAGTGTAGTGTAGTGTAGTGTAGTTTATACAACGGCATGCAAATTTCTCGATTCCGATTGGCTGAAACAGTCCATTTACACGTCTTTATTGGGAACAATCCACGGTCCTGGGCTCAGGACCCGCCCACAACCGAATCACATATCACTCCGCCGGCTGCCCGGCTCACTCCGGGAGAAAGCAAGATGACAAAGTGGATATGTTGATAGCGCCATAACGACTAAATATGAAGCGATTCTGTCACGGCGAATGTGTTAGTCCTTTAAACAATGTTGGATGATGTAATTGTTGGTTCATGAGTCAATACAGAACAAAAGAAAAATCGCGGATTGATTGATTGATTAATTTGCGATTTTATTTTCAATTTCTTTTTCCTTGCCTCTGACTTCAGCGATGGCTCTAGTCTCCACCCACCGCCACACACCCCACACACACACACACACACACACACACACACACACACACACACACACACACACACACACACACACACACATTCACACACACACACACACACACACACACACACACACACACACACACACACACACACACACACACACACACACACACACACACACACACACACACACACACACACACTCCTGTCTGCAACAGCGGGGGAAAGTCAGACTGAGAGGAGCAGCTGAGTGCTGCGCTGTTTTAAGTGAGCATGGTCTATTGAATTGATTGATTGGTTGATTGCTAATTTTATTACTGTACGCCTGGTTTCCAACTGGTTAAGTTTAGGCTAAAAAAATAAATAAAAAAATAGGGCGAAGAAAACTTTTTTTTCCTATAGGGCAAAGAAAACTTTTTAATTTGTTTTACCTACTTTCTATAGAAGCATCTAAGAATGAAGTTCTATAGAAAGTAGGTCTGCATCCCCTTAACAATTGTGTGTATTGAGCCGTACTGTATTGTACCCATTCTGCATCTGGTAATAAAATGTTCAATCAATCATTCCAATAATCAACCAATGTTAGTTGGTTGGATGCCTTAGTTGAAAGGCAGTTGGATGTGTTAGTTTGCCAATAACACACAGTTGGATGTGTTAGTTGGTTGGATGCACTTCAAGCTGCTTCCACATGGAGGCAACTGCTCTCAATCATTCCAATAATACACAGTTGGATGTGTTAGTTGGTTGGATGCACTTCAAGCTGCTTCCACATGGAGGCAAATTGTCTTTTTTGTAGTTGTGGGAACTACTTTTTCTGGCGGATGGTTTTTTCAATAAATCTTCGATTAATGTGTGTTTATTGTATAGCAATAAGGTTGGATGAATCTGGCAGTTGTATAAAAGCTTTACACCACTTGCAGTCGTGATTTGTGAACAATAAACCATGCCTAGGGGGGTCTAACGACCACCCCTAGGCATGGTTTATTGTTCACAAACCACTCCTGCGCGTGATGTAATGCTTAAGTAGTGCAGTGTAGTGCAGTGTAGTGCAGTGCAGTGTAGTGTAGTGTAGTGTAGTGTAGTGCAGTGTAGTGTAGTGTAGTGTAGTGCAGTGCAGTGTAGTGTAGTGCAGTGCAGTGCAGTGTAGTGTAGTGTAGTGCAGTGTAGTGTAGTGTAGTGTAGTGTAGTGTAGTGTAGTGTAGTGCAGTGTAGTGCAGTGCAGTGTAGTGTAGTGCAGTGTAGTGTAGTGTAGTGTAGTGTAGTGCAGTGCAGTGTAGTGTAGTGCAGTGCAGTGCAGTGCAGTGTAGTGTAGTGTAGTGCAGTGCAGTGCAGTGCAGTGCAGTGTAGTGCAGTGCAGTGTAGTGTAGTGTAGTGTAGTGCAGTGCAGTGCAGTGTAGTGTAGTGTAGTGTAGTGTAAAGTAGTGTAGTGTAGTGTAGTGTAGTGCAGTGTAGTGTAGTGTAGTGTAGTGTAGTGTAGTGCAGTGCAGTGTAGTGTAGTGCAGTGTAGTGTAGTGCAGTGCAGTGCAGTGCAGTGTAGTGTAGTGCAGTGTAGTGTAGTGCAGTGCAGTGCAGTGCAGTGCAGTGCAGTGTAGTGTAGTGTAGTGTAGTGCAGTGTAGTGCAGTGCAGTGTAGTGTAGTGTGTAGTGTAGTGTGTAGTGTGTAGTGTAGAGTGTAGTGTAGTGCAGTGCAGTGTAGTGCAGTGTAGTTTAGTTGGATCCTCATCTGTTTTTTTTTTTTTCTTTTTTTTTGTATCATTGGATTTCTTATAATATTTTATTTTCAGCTTTTATAGTTTCACAAACACACATCAAGACAAATCACAAACACAAAGAAAATAAAAAATAAATAAAAAGAACACAAACAGTATGTTGCCAGACACTGTCACATCAATGAACAAACATACACCATGTCATATGCTATACACTAAGGACGCAAGGGGCTGATTCTCTGACATATATACACATACATATATATATACATATATATATACACACATACATAGTAGTGTTGTCGAAAATATCGAAAAATCGACATATCGATTCTGAATACCCAAAACTGTTTCAATACTCATTTCCCAAAATATCGACACCTAATCATTTATAAAAAAAAAGATAAAATAAAAAAAAGGAAGTTGCATTGTTCACTTCAATACCCGCAATAGTACAGCAGTCCACACACACACACATGTGCATTCAGTTAAGTCGGAACATGACTGCAATACAAACAGTTCAGCCCGTCAGGCACATGCAACACAGACCAGTGTTTACATCTGTCTGCCTGAGAAAACACCATGCTCTGCAACAAAAAACGATTGAAGTGAGATGAACAGTTATTTCCAAATGTATGATCTAAAGATAAACAAAGGGTTTCAAAATTGCCATATCTATCCTCTCCTACAGTACCAGAGAGAAGCTGAGGAGAACCAACCAGCAACAGAAGCAAAACCTATCAAAAAAAATTATAATTTAAGATTGAACCTTTTTCCCTGTGGTATCGAAAAAGGTATCGCATCGAAGCTCGAAATTCCACTATCCTGACAACACCAATACATAGTACAGAAAATACACAGGAGGACATTGAGAAGCACTTATGTTCTAGCTAAGCATTCCAAAAAGGGACCCCATATCATTTCAAATTTGTTCAAGGTCTCAGACCTACTGTGACGAATGCTTTCCAGCTGCAGAGAAGAGACCATCTCAGTGAGCCATCTTTTAAAATTTGGAGACGACGTGTCTTTCCATTCCTTCAGGATAATTCTTTTGGCCACAGCCATACCAAACATCAGGGCCTCCTGCTCATTGTAAGGTAATTCTGCAGTGTTAGCTGAACAGCCGAGTAAAGCTAGAAGGCAGTCTGGGGCAATCTCTCTTTTGTACGCCTTGGTATACCAGTCAAAAATGTCTACCCAGTACTTAAATAGCTTGGGACAAAACCAAAACATATGTGAAAGATTACCCTCTGCGGACATGCAACGATCACAGATAGGCGATACAGAGCGATAGATTCTATGCAGTTTGGTTTTAGAGTAATGTAGTCTGTGAATGACCTTGAACTGTATAAGTTGGACTCTGGCATTAATAGAACATTTATGTATCCTGCTAAGTCCCTCCTCCCACATCTCATCAGAGATTTCCATACTAAGCTCTGTGGACCATACATCTTTAATGTGGTCGGAGGAAGCCATAGATTGGACAGAGAAATATTAAACAAAATCAGAGATCAGGTGTTTTGAAACTGGTGATCGGCTCATGAGATTATAAAACTGGTAATCAGCAGGACATGTCTCAAAGTCTGGGATATTACTGCGGACATAATTTCCAACCTGCAGGTAACGAACGAAGTGTGAGCTTGTAAGATTAAATTTAGACTTAAGTTCGTTAAATGAGGCAAAGTGACGATCAACATATAGATCTTTAATAGTGGCCAGTCCCTTTCCCTTCCATAATGAAAAAACAATATCAGATTGACCAGGGGGAAAATTATGGTTATCACATATTGGAGCATATGCCGAGGTTGAAGGTACTTTGAAAACCTTTTTGATTTGACTCAATATTCTCAGTGAGTTCCGAAGGATAAAATTGTTGAGAGCCATCTTATTAATCGTATCACACTTAGAAAATAACATTGCAGGAAGAGAGCTTTTTAGGTTCACATGCGCCTCCATGTCTAGCCACCTGGGGGCGTCTATGGCTACTGTAGCATCACCTATGAAGTAATCTTGCCAGAAGGTCATGGCCCTTGCATTAGCAGCCCAGTAGTAGTGCTGGAATACCGGCAGGGCCAGCCCCCCCCATATGCTTTGGCTTCTGCAAGTGTGCTTTTGAAATACGATGTGCTTTATAGCCCCAGACAAATGGCAGTATAGTGTATAGTATAGTATAGTATAGTATAGTGTCTATCTGTTTAAAGAAAGAGGCAGTCAAAAAAATAGGCACGCTCTGAAAAAGGTAAAGGAACCTGGGGAGAACCACCATTTTTATGACATTCACACGCCCCACCAAAGACACTGGCAAAATTCTCCACCTCTCCATATTTTTCTTCAATTTTGAGACCATTTCACCAAAGTTCAGTTTAAATAGGAGTTTGGGATCCTTTGGTATAACTACTCCCAGATAGGTGAAGTGGTCATATTCTATTTTAAAGGGTAAGCTGTCAGTAAAGGAAGAGTCTAGGCTCCCTGAGATGGGCATGAACACACTTTTCTCCCAGTTAATGGAGTAACCAGAGAAAGTACCAAACTGCCTGATTAAATCTAGGAGGCATGGGACGGAGGAGGCAGGATCAGCAAGATACAGGACCACATCATCCGCATATAGCGAAATACGGCTCTCATACTTTCCCAACTTTATTCCTGTGATGTTGGGATGACTCCTGATACTGATAGCCAGGGGTTCGAGGGCTAAATTGAACAGTAAGGGACTAATACAACATCCTTGTTGGGTGCCGCGATGGAGTGGGAAGGAGTCAGATCTATCAGAATTGGTAAGAATGGAAGCTCTGGGATGAGCATACAACATTCCAATAAGAGAACGAAACCTGTCACCGAAACCAAAGCGCTGGAGGACACTGAACATATATTTCCATTCGATCTGGTCGAATGCCTTTTCAGCGTCAAGTGATAATGATCGCCGGCTTAGTGTCCTTTCTTTGGTTAGAGTACAATATGTTTAGTAATTTCCGAATATTAGAAAAAGCAAGCCTGCCAGGAATGAATCCCGTTTGGTCAGAGTGGACGAGAGATCCGACATGCTGAGCCAACCTAGTGGCCAACACCTTGGCAACTGTCTTTTGGTCAAAATTTAACAAACTTATATGCCGGAACCCTGCTGGATCAGTCCCATCCCTACCTTTCTTGAGTAAAAGGCACACATTTGCTTCGTAAAGGGAGTCAGGGAAGACATTATTAGTGATAGAATGTTGAATCATTCTAAGAAGTAGAGGGGCCAAAATGTCACTGTAAGCTTTATAAAACTCCGCCCCATACCCATCTGGGCCAGCGGCCTTCCCGCTAGGGAAAGACTTTATTGCACTTGTTATTTCCTGCAGGCTGAAATCAGCATCTAGCTCATCCCTTGCCTTATCACTAAGCACTGGCATATCAATATTGTCCAGGAAGCTCTCAACCTCAGAGTCTGGGGCATGGCATCTAGAGGTATAAAAGCCAGTATAAAATTCTTTAAAACGGTCATTTATGTCTTTAGGGTTAGTCAGCAAGCTGCCCGATATAGATTTAATATTATGAATTGCCTGGCTGGCCTGTACACCCCTCAGCTGCCTAGCCAACAGTCTGTCTGGTTTATCACTTAGTTCAAAGTGCTTCTGTCTGAGTTTAAGGAGGAGGGTACTAACCTGCTTGCCCAGAATAGAATTGTATTCATACTTCAATTTTAAAATGTTATTTAAGTCCATTTGGGATTGTGATAGTCTGTAAACCTGCTCCAGCGAGGGGAGCCGTGCCTCAATCTCAGCCAGGCGCTTACGTCTTTCTCTCTTTCCAAAGGCTTCATAAGATATAATGTGCCCTCTCAATACCACCTTAAGAGACGCCCATAGTGTAGCGTCGGAGACATCACCGGTATCATTAGTCTCCATAAACTCAATGAGTCGAGATCTCATTTGATCCCGAAATGCTTTCTCCGAGAGCAAAGAGGGGTTGAAGCGCCAACTGTATCGCGTCTGTGGCAGTGCCAGCTTTACCAACATAGTGATTGGCGCATGATCTGAAATAAGGATGCTATGATATTTAGTTTGCAGCACACTAGAAAAATCCTTACGGAAGGAAAACACAGAACTCCGGGCTAAGCTCAACGACTTAGAGGGCCGGTCCCGCCGGCTGAACCTCAAATTCGTGGGAATCAAAGAGGGCGAGGAGAAGGGAAGGCCTACTGACTTTGTGACCGAGTTGGTCTCGCAACTACTTGGCAGTGAAAACTTCACCAAGCCAATTAAAGTGGACAGAGCCCATCGTATCCTGTCAGCCAAGCCCGCTGAGGGGGAGAAACCACGCACCATTATCGCCAAGATGCACCACGACAAAGACAAGGACCCGGTCCTGCGTCTCAGCCGCGAGCACGGTCCTCTTTACTACAAAGGATCCAGAGTGTATATTTTTCCTGATTATACAGCGGACGTGATGACCCAGCGCAGAGCCTTCAGTGATGTGATGAAGACCCTCCGAGAGGCAAATGTGAAATACAGCCTACGCTTCCCAGCCAAGTTGCGCGTCGAGCACAACTCTACTGTCACAATGTTTGGCACCCCGGAGGAGGCTGTGCGCTTTTCCAAGACTCTCTCAACTGATGGACCTGGTCCCATGCTGGCGGTCTCAAGTTGACTGTATATAAACTGATTTGTTGACTATTCAACATAAGACACGTGTGAACACTTTATTATTTTTCATCCACTGAGTTGTGGAGGGACAGCTGTCTAGGTATTGGTAACTATAACGTTAACCGGTGCAATGCGATGCCTATTCTTTTGCCCAGCTGTCTTCGTGAGTATATGGGGATTTTGCCGTTCAGTTTTGGTAAGCGGCGGTGGGGGGGTGGGGGGGTTTATTGTGTTGCCATTCCTTATTGTTATATTTTTGTATCTGAAGTCTCTTTCAAGAAGGTGGATGATCAATGGATTAAAATGTACTTCATATACCATGCTGTTTGTATTAAGATTGTTATCACTTGGTCGTGATGACGCAAGGGGTTAATATATTGGGGGGTGAGAAGCCTATTACGATGGTGTCATGGAACACTAAAGGATTGGGTAGTGCAGTTAAAAGGGGAAAAGTATTTGCTCATTTGAAAACATTGTCTGCAGATATTATATTTTTACAAGAGACTCATATAGCTCCAACGGAACAGAGGCGCCTGAGGAAGCACTGGGTGTCACAAGTGTACCAATCTGCTTTTTCTTCCAAAGCAAGAGGGGTTGCTATTTTATTTAGTAAATCTGTCCCATTTCAAATGACCACGGTAGTCTCCGACCCCGGAGGCAGATATGTCATGGTGTCTGGTAGCATTAATTCACTACCAATAACATGCCTGAATATTTATGGTCCTAACATTGACGACCCAAGCTTTTTTCGTAAAATATTTGACATAATCCCTGATCTGAATACCACCAACTTGATTTTAGGTGGAGATTTTAATTGCTATCTAGATCCCTATCTTGATCGTACGTCCACTCGTCCGCCTCCGACCATTAATTCCGTTGGAGTACTAAACAATTGAATGCGTTCTATGAACATAGTTGACATATGGAGATTGCAGCACCCTACAGACAGGGATTATTCTTTCTTTTCCCACGTCCACAAATCGTATACAAGAATGGATCCTCATCTGTTGACGCAAAGAGTGCCGACTAGTCCACCTGGCGTCCGACTTACAAAACAATACAACATACCAAAGTATAGGTTATTTGTTCCAAGAAAAACAAGCAAGAAGTCTAACTAGACAGAACAAGATAGATGTGAACATAAGCACACAAATAATAAGTAATGGCAAATTCCCACAAAGCAAAACTAAGAAGCTATGGAAACTAAGTAACCTATGTACTTGATTCTGATTCTGATTCTAAATGAGGAGAAAAGGAAAAACAACATACACAAGTGCCTATGACATCATGGTTACAGAATTTGCATGTTTCCCAGGGGGCCGTTGGAGTGGCTTCTTTCTGTCTCTCCCACCACTAAGTACAGTGCAGGCCCTGTTTGGGAGACCGCAGTAAACAGACTAATTTAAATTGCGTGGCATAGGCCTACATGAGTATTTTTATTTATTTATTTATTCTTTAAGTCGATTCATGGGTTTTACTTTTCACACAGCAGAAAACAGGGCGTTGGTAACTGTTGACACTGTAATCGTGTGAGAAAATTGTGTGTTTTTTTAAGTTAATTTAGTCTATTTTGGGTTGTCATTCTGCGATAAGGCCATTCTAGTTAAACATCCATGTTATTTATCTGTCTGTATGTCCCAAAAACATGACACTTATGGGTTATGATTATGATCTCAGCCGGGCACTGTGTTTATCACCGTTCCTATGAAGCTCAGACTGAGTCAGGCAAAGATACAAAGATATATTATATATATCTATCCACACCTGTCTGTAGGCCTACTTACCTGCACATAACCCTTTTACATATCTGTAGTTACTATATCTATATATGTACATAGCCTATGCTTACTAGTTATGCTGCTGCCCAGTATGATTTACTACCATATTGTCTTTATACCTGTATCACTGTACAAATGATACTACAACTCTGTACATACATCTGATTAGCACTACACTCAGTAGTACTAATTTGTATATGTTGTACCCAGTTTAATCACCTGTACATTGTATATTGCTTTTGCACTTTACTGTTACATTTGCACTCTGGTTGGATGCTTAACTTATTTGTGTTGTACTGTAGGCCTACCTGTGCTGTATAATGACAATACATTTGGTCTAATCTATAATCATTTAAGATATTGTAATCGAAAATGCACCTCTTTTCAGAGAACTAGTAGGCTATACCTGTATGCTCATACCGTGTTTGGGGTCAGTTTACTTTACTGCATCCACAGAACAAGAGCCATGGAAGCTCTCAGAGCTGAAGTAGAAGTAATAGAAGTAGAAAGCTTTATTGTCATTGCCCAATACAGTACAACGAAATTTGTTCGTGCAGCGCCTAAAAGAACGATACCTACATACACACTCTACCACACAACACATCCATGATGTACCCATAGACACTCTACCATACAGTACACACATTAGTACCCATACTCACTATCACACCACACATTCATGTACCACACACACCCTCTGCTGCTGCTATTATGCACTTATTCACAAGAACAAAAGTATTGCGAAACATCACAGTAGAAAACAAATATTGCACATCGGCGGAAAATATTGCACATTAGAGATTACCATTATTGCATTACTGCACATGTCCCAACATGTGTCATATTGCACATACAGTATATATTATAGTGAGGTAGATGTAGATGTGGTGGCAATAGGGGGGGGGGTCGCGAAGAAGCTGTTCTGAAGACAGCTCATTTCATATGAAGGGCGACAAAAGGTCACCAACGGTTCTGGGGAAAAGGGAAAGCATCTTTATAATGTCCTGGACCGCAGAGACCAACAGTAATTGAACGCTGAGAGACTTCCTGTCGACATGTAAACATATCATCATACTGTATGAGTCATCAGTCTGTAAGGGAGGAGGGTCATGCGTTGCAGCGATGCTTTTCAAAGCGTGGGTCGGGACCCACATGTGATTCGCGGCGGGAAGATTAAAATGGGTCCCCAAATTACTCTCTGGGAGTATCATATGAGACTAAATAATCTATAAAAGATTAGACATGATGGTGAGTACTGTAACTATCACCAGTGATAAATATGAGGGCTGAGTGATATTCAGAATCTAAGGCCTCTTAATTAAGCCCTAGCCATATTTTCTGAAAATTCACCTAAAGATACATACCTAAGTAAATGGATGATTGCTCCACTTATACAAGGTCCATTTGCATGTTCTTGGTATCTAGGGACATCTATGGATCTCAGGGAATGTATTCCCAGTGTCAGTAATATTGTGTCTGTTACTAGGCTTGCAGAAATTTGAATGAACCAAAGGAGAATTCTATTTATTTAATTTTTTCATCTTTGACGGTGAATAACACCATGCTAACATTTAGGCCTACCAGACGTGAAAACGTCCAGCACCTTCATGAGATCATGTGTACAAAAAATCTAAGCAAATGAATAATGGGCAGATGATTTACAGGAGGTCTTGTAGATACAGTACTGGATTTTGCCATCCGGACACATTTGAAATATGAATATAGAATATAGAATATCAGGCTTATAAATTACCTTATAAGGCGCACATCTATGGATCGGGCCAAATCTTCTCTTTTCAATGGCAGAGTTCACTCTGGATTTAGTACCACCAGGCGCCCCTGACAGGGCAGCAAATACCGTGAATGAAATCTACTGTAAGTAAAGAAAATTGCTAGACGTTCACAGAAAGGTAACGAAACAAACTGCATTCTACGGAGCCACCCTGTGGAATGGGCTAGCTAGAGGATGAACAAAATTATTGCGAAAACATAAATCAATTCAAATCTAGACTAAAAAAATCTATTTTTGATAGGTACAGAAGGGAAGAAGTGTGAGTGCTGGCCCAGCACTGCACGCTTTTCAGCGTCAATTACCATCACGCACCTGAGAGGAGTTTCCAATCAGCTCGTCGGGAGGACTCTTATACACGGTTTGCAGAACATTCATTGTCGGGTCGTTTTGTCACCACCAACTCTACTGCTGTTCCCTCTCGTGTTTCTCCAGTGCGAGACGTTTCGCTTCTCTGCCGTCCCTTGAAGTTTGTTGCTGTTTTCTCTCTCTGCCTCACCGTGGACCCGTGCCTCGTTTTCCACTTCGACCTTGCTCCTGGTGAGTCTTTTGGAAGACTATTTTTCTATGAACTTATATCCTCGTTTTTGTCCTGGACTCACTGCCTTCGTCCGTTTTTGTGTGTTTCCTTAAACACTGAAGAATTGTTGAATTGTTTTGTTTCTGGACTCTGCCTCGTATTTTCTACGTTTGGGACTAATGACATTCTACGTTTCTTTTTCCCCCTCAAGTGGGATAGCATAAAGCTGCAGTGCTGCAGAGCTGCAGAGCCGCAGAGTCAACCTTGCTAAAGGCAGAGCTGCAGAGCTGCAGAGCCCAACTTTGCCAAAGTACATTCCCCTCAAATGGTGTAACATAATTGTCGCACATTTCTTTTTGTGAAAATAAATACGCCCTTCGTTTTTGGCTAACTCTGAACTACCTGTCTGTGTCGTGCTGTTGGGGTTGCTTACAAACCATAACAAGAAGAGCTTTAATTAATTGCATATTAATATAAATATATATATATACATATGATACTGTATTGTAAGTTATATCATATTACATTATATAATCATATTATAATTAATTTGTATATCATATTGAACTATATTTGCAGTATATGCTATTGTATATATCATGTACTATATATCTCACATCACATTATGTATGTGCTGTATACACTATTATGTACTATATACTATATACTATTATATATACTGCAGGTATACTGTAATGTGCACTGTAATGTGTACTATATGTGTGTACTGTATGTGTGTACTGTAATGTGTACTGTATGTATGTAAATGAAAAAAACAAAAACAAAAGAAATGTAAGTCTTCAGGGCTAGGGCTCGACAAGCCTAGTGCTTCTCCCTAGCCCTTTCGGACAATTGGACAATGCTGCAATAGCAGCTGGTAAAACTTTGACGATTTATGGAATGACCGTTGTTATGTGTCCAAAGCCCGAAATAAAAAATAACTGAACTGAACTGAACTGCATTCTATTTTAAGGCAATAACGTTCAGGTTTGTTCCACCCGTGAGATATGATCCCGAAAATAACGAGAAAAAAAACCATCACCTTAGAAGTCAGATGATTGACAGGGGCTGGCGTGAGCTGGGAAGTGTAGTTTTATGAAATTGTAAAGCCGATCGAAAGCCCTGAGTCTCTAGTAGTGTAGTCAAAAGACTACACTCAAGTTAGGTTGCGCAAAGTCCTTGTGTCAATAATGCATCGATACGCTGAGATTTCTATAAACTCATATTTCACTAATAACACTTAAAATCATTGGTAAACAAACATAGTGCTGAAAATATACACTTTGACAATATACCAGTATATTGTAGTACTGGTATATAAACATACAGTATTTTGTAAGTACCAGTATATTGTAGTACTTGTATATAAACATACAGTATATTGTCAGTACCAGTATATTGTAGTACTGGTACAGTACTTTGCATTTATTTTACATTTGTTGGACCTTATGGTGTCCTTGTTCTGTTCTTGACTTATTGTTATGTTTTCTTCTTGACTTGTTTAAAGAAGACCTGTACGGCCCATGGGGACATTAACGTGTGTTGTTGGGCCTTATAAATCAATTTGATTTGATTTGATTTGATTTACTGGTATATAAACGTACAGTATATTGTAAGTACTAGTATATTGTAGTACTGGTATATAAACGTACAGTATATTGTAAGTACCAGTATATTGTAGTACTGGTATATAAACGTACAGTATGTTGTAAGTACCAGTATATTGTAGTACTGGTATATAAACATACAGTATGTTGTAAGTACCAGTATATTGTAGTACTGGTATATAAACGTACAGTATATTGGGGCCAGGAAACTACACAACCAAAGTTTCCAAGAAGGTTGAACATGGCTTTAAAGTGGAGATGAAGCAGTGAGCAATGTGATCCTAGTTTGTTTGTTGTGTACCTTGTGTAAGACAGGGTTCTATAATCAAATGTGAAATCTATCTTATTTGTCTGAAAAATATAATATAATATCCCTGTTTTCAACATGGGCGCCGCCATTTTGTTGCTGACGTCATGGCTGACGTCATACCGGGGGTTGGGTGTATACACTCTGGTTAGCTGCCTATATTGAATGGGTCAGTCAGCAAATAAAATGTTGCCTACAAAACAACGGGACCGCGGTGGTTCTGTTTGTATTGCTCCTGGCTGTTCAAACTAATTTTACCATGTGAGAGAGAGGAAAGTTGGTTAATTTCCACAAACTACCAGTGAAAAAAACAGTGTTGTTGACATGTTGGCTCGGGCTGCCTGCACCCAGACGGCGCGACCAGCCTGTTGGACAGGGAAGGAGGATCTGCAGCGAACACTTCATTGCCTCGGATTATGTTGTTGGGGTGGGATGTTTGTCCAGAAGACCACTAATCAGCTGAAGCCGGACGCGGTTCCCTCGGTCTTCGACAGACAGACCGGCGTTAGCTCTCGGGAGCGATCGCTAGCTAGTTGGCACCAGCCGGGGCCCGGCGTTAGCTCTCGCTAGCTAGCGTTAGCAACCGGAGCGTCGCGGAGCATTCAGCCTGCTGGCTACCTAGACCCACTTCAACCAGCGTCGCGGAGCATTCAGCCTGCTGGCTACCTAGACCCACTTCAACCAGCGTCGCGGAGCATTCAGCCTGCTGGCTACACAAGCTGTGTAGCCAGCAGGCTGAATGCTCCGCGACGCTCCGGTTGCTAACGCTAGCTAGCGAGAGCTAACGCCGGGCCCCGGCTGGTGCCAACTAGCTAGCGATCGCTCCCGAGAGCTAACGCCGGTCTGTCTGTCGAAGACCGAGGGAACCGCGTCCGGCTTCAGCTGATTAGTGGTCTTCTGGACAAACATCCCACCCCAACAACATAATCCGAGGCAATGAAGTGTTCGCTGCAGATCCTCCTTCCCTGTCCAACAGGCTGGTCGCGCCGTCTGGGTGCAGGCAGCCCGAGCCAACATGTCAACAACACTGTTTTTTTCACTGGTAGTTTGTGGAAATTAACCAACTTTCCTCTCTCTCACATGGTAAAATTAGTTTGAACAGCCAGGAGCAATACAAACAGAACCACCGCGGTCCCGTTGTTTTGTAGGCAACATTTTATTTGCTGACTGACCCATTCAATATAGGCAGCTAACCAGAGTGTATACACCCAACCCCCGGTATGACGTCAGCAACAAAATGGCCGCGCCCATAATGCTAAATGCTTCAGAAATGTACACAACAAATCGTTTTTTCTTAGAAACTGCTTATTTTTATAACGTGACTTCTTCTGTGGCTTATCTAAATACTAATGTGATGCTATGAATATGTATTTATCGCACTGCTTCATTTCCACTTTAAGGTGGACTTTTGGTTTGATCAAAAGAGGGCTATATGCAGGAATGTCATCTGGGTCAAGTGTATGCCTGTAACTGTAAAACAAATTGTAAACGTGTCGCTTGCTCTCTCTTCCTTTGCCTCAAACTATTTGCTCTACTATCTCTCTCTCTCTCTCTCTCTCTCTCTCTCTCTCTCTCTCTTTCTCTCTCTCTATTTATCTCTCTCTCCATTTCTCTCTCTGTATATCCCCCTCTCTCTCTCTCTCTCTCTCTCTCTCTCTCTCTCTCTCTCTCTCTCTCTCTCTCTCTCTCTCTCTCTCTCTCTGTATATCCCTCTCTCTCTCTCTCTCTCTCTCTCTCTCTGTATATCCCTCTATCTCTCTCTCTCTCTCTCTCTCTCTCTCTCTCTCTCTCTCTCTCCTCTCTCTCTCTCTCTCTCTCTCTCTCTCTCTCTCTATTTCTCTCTCTCTCCATTTCTCTCTCTGTATATCCCCCTCTCTCTCTATCTCTCTCTCCTCTCTCTCTCTCTCTCTCTCTCTCTCTCTCTCTCTCTCTCTCTCTCCTCTCTCTCTCTCTCTCTCTCTCTCTCTCTCTCTCTCTCTCTCTCTATTTCTATCTGTATATCCCTGTGTCTCTCTATTTCTCTCTCTGTCTATCCCCCCTCTCTCTCTATATATATGATATATATGTATCTCAGACCCCCCCCGTCCCCGTCCCCCGTCTCTCCATCTTCAGTGATGGGGTTTTCCCTATTTCTCTTCTCCTACGGTCCCTTGGAGGCTGCAACCAATGAGGTCAGCAGGTTGGTTTCCCTTTGCCACTGGCAATTACAGGACACTCACACACACACACACACACACACACACACACACACACACACACACACACACACACACACACACACACACACACACACACACACACACACACACACACACACACACACACACACACACACACACACATACACACACACACACACACAGTACATTTTGCAGAGTACATTTTACTCAAACTGAGTAACATTTTACTCAGTTTGAGTAAAATGTACTCAGTTTGAGTAAAATTTACTCTGCGAAATTTACTGTGCACACACACACACACACACACACACACACACACACACACACACACACACACACACACACACACACACACACACACAGACACACATAGAGATGACCACGCAGATATGCAGTCTCTCACACACACATACAGACATGCAGGCACATACAAAAAAACACACAGAGACACACGCACACACAGAGAGACACACACAGAGACACACTCACACACACACACACACACACACACACACACACACACACACACACACACACACACACACACACACACACACACCGCACTGAACCACTATCATGGAGCTAAACCACAAGGGAACAACAAACTCACACATACACATGCACAACATACACACATACACACATACACACACAGCGATTCCACCCAGCCATTATCCCGCTGTAGTGGAGCCTCCTAGGTCTGTCTAAATACAGGGAAACAAGGGTCACACACACAGTGATTACCATGGAGCCTCAGCGTGATGTAAATACAGGGGGTTTAACGGCTCAGTCTAAACACTGAAAGGAAAAGAGGGCTATTCTGGTCAATGTTTGTCACAGTTGAAGGTAAGGGACAATCCTTTTGTAGGACGGACACATACACACACACACGCGCACACACTCACGCACACACACGCGCACACACTCATGCACACACTCACGCACACACGCTCGCACACACACACATACCAATTATAGTTATTTGTGGGCACTGTGACAGAGTTTAAAGTAAAGAGTAAAGTAAAGATCATGAAACCCAAATCCACACACAATACGAGGTTGAGAGTCATTTCTAAAATTAAAATTGAAGATGATGTCACACATACTCCCACATGATACATACACTTACGCATACACATACACTTACGCATACACATACACATGCACATACACTTACACTTACACTTACACTACACATACACTTACACATACACATACACATACACATTGATACACACACATACACACACACATACACATACACATACACTTACACATACACATACACATACACATACACATACACATACACATTGATACACACACACATACACACACATACACTTACACATACACTCAAGGCCTCTACATGCTACAGCAACTTCAAAGCAACTGCAACACAACATCGGCGCGATTTCAACGCGGTTGTTGCAGAGGGTCTTGTAGACTGTGTTGCGAGGATGTTGCGTACATGTCCCCCAAATCTAACCTAAACAGCCGTTGCGTTGATATTGCGTAGCAGTGATTGGTTGGTAGTGAATGGGGGCGGGGCTGTCATAGAATAATATTGGTCCCGCAGCGAGGAATACCATCCGCCATTGTTGTAGCCAGCAAGCTATGCTATCAATATTAGCTAAATAATTAGCGTCATAGCTGGCCTTTTTCTGAAAACCCAAGCACATATTGTTCCATAGCATACGCCTTCAGTTGATCATGACAAATCCTCTCTTACCTTGACGATTAAAAAGCCTCCATAATTTAGTAAATAAAGCTGTAGCCAGCCAGCTAGCATTGATGCTATACAAAATGCTATCCACATTAGCTACATAGCTAACCAACTAAATACAATGGTATCCTGAGGTAACGTTAAATACAACGTTTGCTAGTCGAAATGACTGGACACACACAGGGACAAGTTAAACATCAATCAATTAATTTATTCCAACAGGTAGTTTGAGCTGCATGTGAGCCGAGGTCTTTCTTTCCTCTCCATTAGAAACTAATGACGTTACGTTAAAAAGCACAGAACCGGCTGACAAAAGTTAAGCTAGCAACAGACACTATAATACTTCCGGTCGGGGGATTTAAAAATAAAAGAGCGACGTCTAAAAGCACCGGAAATACGTTTATTTTGTACATTATCTAACGTTAACACGAACCTAAACTAACTTTAGATTAGTTTAGGTTCGTGTAACGTTAGATATTGTAAAAAATAAACGTATTTACGGTGCTTTTAGACGTCGCTCTTTTATTTTGAAACCCCCCGCCCGGAAGTAAAAATGATGCTTATTCTTCTGCCTGTTATCAATGGGTTGGTTGAGAAGGAAAGTGTCATCTATCTAGGGAACCTAGCTACATACGGGGTACAATGTTACATAGGCTGTGCGTCAATGTTGCAGAAGCATAAAGGCAGACTGTCTGCAACACCGTTGCTTTGTCGATGTTGTGGTGCAGTTGCTTTGAAGTTGCTGTAGCATGCAGAGGCCTTTACACATACACGTACATGTACACATACACTTACACACACATATACATATACACATACACATACACATACACATACACATACACATACACTTACACAAACATATACATACACATACACATACACATACACATACACTTACACTTACACATACACGTACACATACACTTACACACACATATGCATATACACATACACATACACTTACACATACACAATGATTGTGGTGTTGTTCCGCTGTGCCACACAGTCATGTGTGTACAGGGAGTAGAAGAGGGGACTCAGAACACAGCCCTGGGGGGCCCCTATGTTGAGCATGATGGATGAGGAGGTGCAGTTGCCTGCTCGCACCACCTGGGGTCTACCCATCAGGAAGTCCAAGATGGCGCCGCTACGACCGGCTGCCTGTCTGTGCGCTCCGTCGAGACTGTGCTTACTTTTGTTAATATTTATAGTTTTAAGAGTTTTGTCTGTACCAACAGTAGGTGCATTTAATATGTATGACCGTCAGTCACTTATAGACATTGGATTACGGGAAACTTACCGACTGGATTACTCTCTGGATCAGCTCTCTGAACCAAAACAATGGCCTGTTGAGATCTTGAGGACATCACGACCGGAGCTCGCCCCCAGAGACAAAGGAATCAGACGGCGAGGGAAGAGAGCTGGGATCCGTAACAGGCTGAGATCCAGACGCCACCGAACACCATTGCCCAGTATATTGCTAGCCAATGTACAATCAATTGACAATAAACTGGATGACATCCGAGCAAGGATTCAATACCAAAGAGACGTTAGGGACTGCAACGTTCTCTGCTTCACCGAAACATGGCTCACACCGGAGGTTCCAGACCACGCAATCCAACCAGCCGATCACTTCTTTATCCATCGCAAGGATCGGCCAGCAGAGTCCGGTAAACAACGTGGAGGAGGTATTGCCTTCATGTTTAACAAAAATTGGAGCGATCCAACTAACGTGAAGGAATTATCCAACCACTGCTCCCCAGAACTGGAATATATAACCATCAAGTGTCGTCCTTTCTTCCTCCCGAGGGAGTTAACGGCGATCGTCCTGATCGGAGTGTATATTCCACCGCAAGCCAGTAACAACGTTGCGCTCTCCAGACTCCACGACGAGGTAAATAGAATACAAGTGGCGAACGTTAACGCCGCCATTTTGGTGCTGGGCGATTTCAATAGCGCCAATCTGAGAAAGGTATTACCTGACTTCTATCAGCATGTGACTTGCAACACCAGAGGCGGTAACATCCTAGATCACTGTTACACGCAATTTAAAGGTGGCTACAAGGCTCATTCTGATAGTGGCTTTGGTAAATCAGATCACGCGTCAATCTTTCTTTCACCAATGTACAAACAGAAAATCAAAAGTACTCCTGTAGTCTTGCGAGAGGTGCAGAAATGGGATTTGACGTCAGAGGAGACGCTCCGGTCTGCGTTTCACTGCAAAGACTGGAATGTGTTCCGCGACACAGATAACATTAATGTCTACACGGAGACAGTGGTGGACTATGTTTGTACTATGGTGGAAGAAACAATCCCCACTACCAAAATGAGAGTTTACCCAAATCAAAAACCCTGGGTAGACAAATCCGTCCGTGAAGCTCTGAGAGAGCGCACCAAAGCATACAACGACGGCCTAGTGGCAGGCAACATGAATGACCACAAGGTGGCGCGATACAACGTAAGGAGGACAGTGTCAGAGGCCAAACGGCGCTACAGAGATAAAATTGAACTCCAGTTTGAACAAGCTGACTCTAGAGCTATGTGGCAGGGGCTCAAAACGATGACAGACTACAAAGGCGCCCCCCTCAAACTGAACAGTGACATCTCCTTAGCAAATGACCTCAATACCTTCTATGCGAGGTTTGATGCTGGTAATAACAACACCAGCTCACAAGCCACGGCAATGGGGGGGGGGGGGGGGGGGGGGTCGGCTGCTGATGGAGGCGCAGTGTTCAGGGTAACAGAGCATGAGGTGAGGCGGACCTTTAAAAAAGTGAATATCAGGAAGGCAGCAGGTCCGGACGGCATCCCCGGCCGCGTCCTAAAAGTCTGTGCCGACCAACTGGCCCCAGTATTCACTGACATATTTAACCTGTCCTTAGAACAGGCTGTCATCCCCACCTGCCTGAAGAAGTCCACTATTATCCCTGTACCCAAAAAAGCCAAGCCTGCTTGCCTCAACGACTACCGCCCTGTAGCTCTCACCTCCATAGCCATGAAGTGCTTTGAGAAGCTAGTAAAGGGCTACATCTGCTCCTCCCTCCCCATCAACATGGACCCCCTGCAATTTGCATACCGCCCCAACAGGTCCACGGAGGACGCCATAGCCCATGTGCTGCACACAGCAGCATCACACCTGGACAAGAGGCAGGGGAACTATGTGATAATGCTATTCATCGACTACAGCTCGGCATTCAATACCATAGTCCCCTCCATACTCATAGCCAAGCTCAGGGACCTGGGCTTGAACTATGACCTCTGCCAGTGGGTCTTGGACTTCCTGACTGGCAGACCCCAGGTGGTGAGAGCAGGCAACTGCACCTCCTCATCCATCACCCTCAACATAGGGGCCCCCCAGGGCTGTGTTCTGAGTCCCCTCCTCTACTCCCTGTACACACACGACTGTGTGGCTCAGCGGAGTAGCAATACAATCATCAAATTTGCTGACGACACAGTGGTGGTGGGCCTGATCTCTGCCAACGACGAGAGGGCCTACCTGGAAGAGGTCAAGGTCCTGGCGGGATGGTGCCAGGAAAACAGCCTCTCCCTGAACGTCAGCAAAACAAAGGAGATGATTGTGGACTTCAGGAGGTCGGGGGTCAAGGACTACAGCCCCCTCAGCATCGACGGGGCACCGGTTGAGAGAGTCAACAGCTTTAAGTACCTCGGAGCCTACATATCCGAGGACTTGACATGGACCACACACATTGACAGTGTTGTGAAGAAGGCACGACAACGCCTCTACTTCCTCAGGCGCCTAAGGAAGTTCCAAGTCAGTCAGAAGATCCTTAAGAACTTCTACTCATGTACAATAGAGAGCATCTTGACCGGCAACATCACCTCCTGGTTTGGGAATAGCACTGCACAAGACCGAAGCAGACTACAAAGAGTGACACGTTCAGCCGAACGCACAATTGGAGGGGGGCTCCCCACCCTCCAGAACATTTACAACAAGCGTTGCAAGGGCAAGGCTAAGAGAATCATTAAAGACTCCAGTCACCCGAACAACTGCCTCTTTGAACTGCTGCGGTCAGGCAAGCGATACCGGAGTCTCAAGGCGAGCACAGAAAGACTCAGAAGAAGCTTCTATCCCCAGGCCATCAGGCTGCTAAACGAACAATGAATGAACACTACACAACAACAACCACCAAACGCACATAGCACACACATCCACACGCACACACTCACTTTAAACAAACACACTGTAGCACCCACTCCACACACTTTATAGCACACACCCACTTTAAACAAACACACTGTAGCACCCACTCCCCACACTTTATATTTATTGATGAAGGATTGCACTACAACTCGTACACCTTACTGTAAATTGTACCTAAATTGTACCTCATCCCATTTCTGCTTTGCACTAGATAGTACTGTACATTAGTACACTGCATAGTATTGTATATTATATGGTAACTCAGAACATTGTACATATGTCTATACCGAACACTGTGACCTCATTTTCTTCTTCTAAATTACATGCTATACTATGTTATTTGATACTATCTTGTCTAGCACAGTCTCTGGAGCGTAACAGTAAGAAGCATTTTGTATGAAAGTATTCTGTACTTCTGTATGACAACTATTAAAGAAACTTGAAACACTGGCAGAGGTCATAGTTCAAGCCCAGGTCCCTGAGCTTGGCTATGAATTTGGAGGGGACTATGGTATTGAATGCTGAGCTGTAGTCGATGAACAGCATTCTCACATAGTTCCCCTGCCTCTTGTCCAAGTGTGATGCTGCTTTGTGCAGCACATGGGCTATGGCGTCCTCCGTGGACCTGTTGGGGCGATATGCAAATTGCAGGGGGTCCAGGTTGATGAGGAGGGAGGAACAGATGTAGCACTTCATGGCTATGGAGGTGAGAGCTACAGGGCGGTAGTCATTGAGGCAAGCAGGCGTAGATTTTTTGGGTACAGGGATAATGGTGGACTTCTTCAGACAGGTGGGGATGACAGCCTGTTCTAAGGACAGGTTAAATATGTCAGTGAATACCGCGGCCAGTTGGTCGACACAGACTTTTAGGACGCGGCCGGGGATGCCGTCCGGTCCTGCTGCCTTCCTGATATTCACTTTCTTAAAGGTCCTCCTCACCTGTTATCCTGAACACTGAGTCTCCATCAGCATTGCCCCCCCCCCCCCTCTATTGCAGTGGTTTGTAGGCTGGTGTTGTTATTCACAGCCTCAAACCTCACATAGAAGGTATTGAGATCATTTGCTAAGGAGATGTCACTGTTCAGCTTGAGGGAGGTGCCTTTGTAGTCTGTCATCGTTCTGAGGCCCTGCCACATACCTCTAGAGTCAGCCTGTTCAACTTTATCCCTGTAGCGCCGTTTTGCCTCTATTACTGTCCTCCTTACGTTCTATCTCGCCACCTTGTGGTCATTCATGTTGCCTGTCACAAGCCGGGCATTGTAGGCTGAGGTGCGCACTTTCAGAGCCTCACGGACGGATTTATCTACCCAGGGCTTTTGATTTGGGTAAACTCTAATTGTGGCAGAGGGGATTGTTTCTTCTACCAGAGTACAGACAAAGTCAAGCACCGTACAATCACACACACACACACACACACACACACACACACACACACACACACACACACACACACACACACACACACACACACACACACACACACACACACACACACACACACACACACACACACCCATACCTTCTGCTCTTCCTCTTAGATATGCAAAGACCTCTGACCCCGCCCTACACACACATACAGACATTAAGCCCCACCATCAGCGCCATAAGCCCTTAACCTCTCCACCCCTTCGCAATAAATCCTCTGGGATTTTCACTCCCATATGCCAACTACACACACACACATACACAACATCAACATCACGGGCCTGCTCAAGAAGGCCCAGGGGAGGATGTTCTTCCTCCGGCAGTTAAACAAATATAAACTGCAGAGGACCATGATGGCCCAATTCTACACGGCCATCATTGAGTCCATCCTCACCCACTCCATCATCTCCTGGTTCCCCGCTGCAGCGGCAAAAGATCTCGCCAAGCTGCAGCGGGTGATTCGCTCCGCGGAGAGGGTGATCGGCTGTCACCTGCCCTCCCTCAGGTCCCTGCACGACTCCAGGGCGCTGAAGAGGGCGAGGAAGATCATGGCCGACCCATCCCACCCCGGTCACAGCCTCTTCACCCTGCTCCCCTCTGGGAGAAGGCTGAGGATCCCAAAGGCTGTGAAAGCTCATCACAGACTGAGCTTCTTCCCCTCAGCCGCCAGGCTCATCAATGCCTCAGGTCCCCCCCCCCCCCCCCCCCCTCGATAAAGGAATCTGAATCTGAATCTGAACAAACAAACACACACACATACAGATATGCACACACATGCACACACACACGCAAACATATGCAGTGCAGACGAGACTTGAGACAGATGATATTATGAACCACTGACTGAAGACTGTTCCAGTATGATTATACTGTTAGAGGCCCAGTGGGCAGAGGAAGTCTCTGGAGAGGCTGTTTGATGCTAGGACCCTTCCTTCCTCCCTCCCTCACTTCATTCCTTCATTCCTTCCTTCCTTCCTCCCTCCCCCTCCCTCCATTCCTGCCCCCCTCCCTCCCCTCCTTTCTTTCTTTCTTTCTTTCTTTCTTTCTTTCTTTCTTTCTTTCTTTCTTTCTTTCTTTCTTTCTTTCTTTCTTTCTTTCTTTCTTTCTTTCTTTCTTTCTTTCTTTCTTTCTTTCTTTCCTCTCAATCTTTCTCTCCTTCCCTGGCCCTGTTTCTTGTACGTGGTTCAACTAAGTCGATCAAGATGTCATTATCCAGCTTCAGTTAACCCGATGTTTGAAGCCGGGATTTTCCTGTTCCACAAAGGTGGATTCAGTCTCGTTAACTCAAGCCAGACTTGCGACTCAGGCTAAATGCGCGCGGCCGCTTTAGGTGAAAAGCCAGCACGTATCGATCAGGCATGCGTTGTTCATGGGACGGGGTAGCACGGTGTGCTACCTCACTGAGTATTAAAGATTTGAGCAGAAGCGCGTGCACGCACATGCACGCGCTCGCGAGAACGCGCTGCGCTCGACATGGCTCGTTGTGTTTACCTGCCTCCCGGGCCCGGCGCTACCTCGCATTATCATAACAATAGCCGCTATAGGCTGGTGTCTTCAACCACGCAGGGGACTCTTTGTGATGTAAATATGGAACGTCCCAAGTTGCCGCTGCCCACAGAGTGCACCGCCGTCCAAAGGTGAACGACGGCGAACGAAGGGCCAAATCAAAACAGCCGTCAATTCCGAATTGACAACTGTTTTGATTCAACCCCCCACCCACCACCACTCACCCCCGGACAACAACACACTCTGCAAACAGCAGCAACCCGGGACATTCCATATCTACATCACAAACTTTGGGACTGAGTAGATAATTAATTAATCTTCTCTTTATTTTTAATATTTATATTAAAACTGAATCAAACCATAAACAAGGTTGCCTGTTGGGATGTTAGATCCTAATGTGAAAAACTGATTTTATATGTCTGCACTTTATGTGCTCATTTTATGCCTTATGTCTTTCTTCTGTTGTGAAGCACTTTGAGCTGCAGTTTCTGTATGAAAGGCTATACAAACAAAGTGTATTATTGTGCGCGAGGGAACATATGCGCATGCGCGCGCGCGCGCGCGGCGTCATTATCCTGCGTGCCGGCTCAGTCCATAATAACAACGCAACACTGGTATCGATGGCAGAGATCCTGATTCTCTAACGGCATTGATTGATTAATTGATTTAAGACTTTATTGACAGATTGCAATACGGCTCAATCGCCTCGCCGACAAGTTAAATGCGTTATCTATAGGCTAATTTTAAGTCCCTCATTACCTCAATCAATCAGATTATATTTCTTTAAACTTGCCTGCTGGATTGAATAATCAAATGAGATCTTGCTAGCGAAAATAATTAGTTAACTGTTATACAGAATTACGATACGGCTCTCTTACCCATTGATTGATGTATAGTCAATCTTTAACTTATCTCCAATGTGGTCTAACGGGTTGTTCTTTTGACTTTCACACAGACGACCGGGGTTCGAGACCCTAGTCGTCTCCCTCTTTTTGCAATATAGGAATAATTCAATTTGGTGCACGTTGAGAGCTATATAAAGAATGACATCCTCAATGCATGTAGATTTATAATATTTTAACTTAAAACCAGGCTACTTTGGCGTATAATCATTAATATTATATTCAAAAAAATCATATTGGAAACACCGGGTTTTGAACCCCGGTCGCCGGGTTGGCAGGCTCTGCGTGATCCGGCTAACTTGAACTTGAACTCTGCTTTCGACCAGGCTCAAACTTTTGGATCTGTTGTCATGGTGATTTGGAAAATCCACGTACATGGAACCGGAAAGTCCGGCTAACTCAGTTATCCAGTTAAAGTTATCCGGCTAACTCAGTTATCCAGGTACAAGAAACAGGGCCCCTGTCTATCCTGACTATTTTGTATTTGCATGTATGTTTGTATTCTTGTATCTTTGTATGTTTGTATTGTGGCAGATATCAAAATATATATATATAATAGTCGACTATCGGCTAATTTCGGCCAATCAAAGTCGACTATCCAAATCCTTAGTCAGGGACAGCCCTATGTCAACGGATGTCAACAACAACACTACTGAAGCTAGCACGGCCCTCTGTGAGAATTCGTTTTCTACCCTCAAGAACGTCTTTACAGAACATCGCCTTAGTATGCTTCATCGATGCAAGGCCAATTTAATTCAGTTGGCATTTGAGAAGGACTTAACAAAAAAGTTCAGGAATGAGTGGAGGGACAGTGTTTTAAGAAGATTTCACTCTGTCCCCAAACGCCGCTTGCCGCTCTACTAATGATGGTGAGTAGCCTGTGGAGGAATTTTGTTTTCTTTTTTATGCACCTTATTTTTGTCAGTTCAGTTCAGTTTGTCAGTGAATTCAGAAGTGTTGAATAATGGAGACTTTTCAAAGATATAGAATAGAATAGAAATGTATTATCCTGAGGGAAATTTGACACTGCAAATCATTCAACATTAAACATTTAGACAGAACAAGTCACGAATAAGAATAACAAAACAAATGGCCTAAGAATAGAATAAAATGAAATAGAATACAAATTGATTAAAAGATAAAGTAAATAATTACAGTAAAAATATACTGAAGTCTACAGTAGGTATAATATTGCACAGTGCTGTTTCAAAAGTAAAAGTCCAGGAAGATGGTAACTGTCACTCTGTGCTCAGTGATGCAGTGAGGCACAGTGATGCGTTGTATAGTCTGATGGCTGTTGGAATGAAGGACTTCCTGTGCCGTTCAGTGCTGGATTTAGGTAGTGTGAGCCTGGCACTGAACATGCTCCTCCTGTCAGCCAAGTCTGTGTATAGTGGGTGGGAGGGGTTTTCCCTGATGGCCTGGAGCTTAGCAAGGTTCCTCTTCTACGCCACCCTCACTAGGGAGTCCAGCTCCACCCCAACCACGCTACTGGCCTTCCTGACCAGCTTATCCAGCCTGTTTGTGTCCCCTGCTCTCAGTCCGCTGCCCCAGCAGGTCTGTTATATACTGTATATCCGTTCAGTCTGTTTTTGTATAAGTGAATGCTCTTAAGAGAGAGAGAAATTAGATTTTTCAATTGCCTCTCTGCTGTTTAGTTCAGCACCGTGGGCAGCGCCAAGCAAGCCACAGCGCTGCTGTCCCAGCTGAAACGTATAAAAGGGAACCTGTGTTGAAAAACCGTTGTGCCCCCCCGAGAACATTTTATGCCCCCCCCACTAATTTGTTTCTGCAGCCTGGTCTGATAGAGGGGATGGGGGGGTTCTCCAGCTTCCAGTTTGTTTCTCATCCTCATCCGCAACCACCTCTAGATTGTCCAGTTTGACTCCCACTATGGAGCTAGCCTTCCTCACCAGCTTGTTCAAGTTGAGTTGATGTTACCCCCCCCCCCCCCCAGCATACCATGGTAAACAAGTGGATGCTCGCTACTACAGACAGGTAAAACAATTGCAGCAGACTATTGCACACGTTGAAGGACCTGAGCAGGAAGAAGAACAGCTTGCTCTGATCCTTCCTGTAGAGGGCCTCTGTGTTGTCAGACCAGTCCAGTTTATTAAGTCCAGGAACTTGTGGGTGTCCATCATCTTTACCTTCTCCCCTCCGATAGTGATGGGAGTTGGGGCTTCACCGGTAGTCCATGACCAGCTCCTTGATCTGATTGAGTTTTAGTCTTTAGACTTTAGACTTATACTATTGTCCCCAAGGATAAATGCCTTCCCACCGCAGTGTACTCATCAGATAATACATACAATACAACAGTACATACAACATCATATCAAAACAGTACATCCAGCAGCACACATGAAAAACATACAATAACAGCCAGGTCTTCTGTTCAAGGCAGCTCTGGGCCCTGTTTCTTGTACCTGGTTCAACTAAGTCAATCAAGATGTCATTATCCAGCTTCAGTTAACCCGATGTTTGAAGCCGGGATTTTCCTGTTCCTCGAAGGTGGATTCAGTCTCGTTAACTCAAGCCAGACTTGCGACCCAGGCTAAATGCGCGCGGCCGCTTCAGTTGAAAAGCCAGCACGTATCGATAGCAGAGAATCTGATTCTCTAGCGGCATTGATTGATTAATTGATTTAGAACTTTATTAACATATTGCAGTACGGCTCAATCGCCTCGCCGACAAGTTAAATGCGTTATCTATAGGCTAATTTCAAGTCCCTCATTACCTCAATCAATCAGATTATATTTCTTTAAACTTGCCTGCTGGATTGAATAATCAAATGAGATCTTGCTAGCGAAAATAATTAGTAAAACTGTCATACAGAATAACGATACGGCTCCCTTACCCATTGATTGATGTATGGTCGATCTTTTACTTATCTTCTCTGTGGTCTAACGGGTTGTTCTTCTGACTTTCACGCAGACGACTGCGGTTCGAGACCCAGTTGTCTGCTTCTTTTTGCAATATAGGAATAATTCAATTTGGTGCACGTTGAGAGCTATATAAAGAATGACATCCTCAATGCATGTAGATTTATAATATTTTAACTTAAAACTATGCTACCTTTGCGTATAATCATTAATATTATATTCCAAAAATTTATATTGGAAAGACAGGGATTCGAACCCCGGTCGATTGAGCACTACCGCTGAGCCACTGTGCCAGATGGGTTAAATTCATTGTTTATACATTAATGAACGAGAGACCCGTGTTTAGAATATTCTTTGTTTTGAAGGAAGTTTTATCTCTTTATCCTCATTCATTAATGTGACGTCAACGGCTCATTCAATTTCTCAAATCCGTCAAACAGCGCATCTCATCAGACATCTTAATCCCAGTTACAATTAAAATAACCACATAATGTGTACATCGCACGAGCGAGCGCCACGGTATATATAACGTGCATTATTTAGGACAAAGTGAATTTAGTATTAGCATTTTGGGTCTATTTTACATTTCAAAAGCCCCCTCTGGAAGAATGGAGCACAAAAACGTAATTCAGAATGGTATAATGCAGATCGTAGACTGTGGGAATAATTTCTGGAAACGGGCTGTCACTTCTTTGCGGGGGCGTGGCGATGGTTCAGGCTAACTTGAACTTAAACTCTGCTTTCGACCAGGCTCAAACTTTTGGATCTGTTGTCATGGTGATTTGGAAAATCCAGGTACGGGGAACCGGAAAGTCCGGCTAACTCAGTTATCCAGTTAAAGTTATCCGGCTAACTCAGTTATCCAGGTACGGGGAACGGGGCCCAGGAGGTTGGAGGCTGTTGTTGTCTCACCACCCTATGAAGCTCTCCGTCAGGGCTCTGTACTTGTTGTGGTTGGTAAATGGTAAATGATGCATTTATATAGTGCTTTTATCCAAAGCACTTTACAATTTTTGTTCCTCGCATTTCCTTACCCATTCACTCACATTCACGGCAGAGGCAACCATACAACGTGGCTCCTGCTCATTGCCAGCAATTAGGGGTTAAGTGTCTCACTCAAGGACACTTTAACACGCTGCCCGGGAGGAGTGGGAATCAAACCGGGAACCTTCGGATTACCAGACGACTGCTCTACCCTCCCGAGGCACTGTATAAGTTTCTGATTGCAGAAAATAACGTAATAGAGTTACATAGGTCTGAACTTGAGTTGTAAAAAAACTTGTTACTCAAGTTTTTCTGTAGTAGTTAGTAGTCCAGAGGTAGTATTTCCCCAGAAGGTGGTATGGCTTACAAATCCAGACGGAGCCATAGCCTTTCATAGCCATAGACATTTCATAAAGATCCATTCAGAAATGAGTGATTACGAGTGATTTTGGTAAACTGTGTACAAAGAAAAACTCAGTTTTCTCATAGACTTCCATTCATTTGGCTTCCTGTTAAAGAATTTAGAATGTTCACCTAGATCCCTGATTCACACATCCCCACATGGGGTATCATTGGAAGCCACACTAATTGGCTACAATGATCCACAATCATTTTCGAGATTGGATCTAGATTGACGGAACTACTGCAGCCTTAGTCGGGAGTGGTATTTTGCGCAATACCGTGTACTTTGCACAAGCCTCAAATACCGGCATGTAACTCGAGAACCACTGAACGGATTTTGTCGAATTTTGTCACTATCAACAGGCAACAAATAAGCCTTCAATTCGATCTATATATAGTATTACAGAATATGCACATCCAAGCCACTAGGGGTCGCCAAAGTGGCGGTTGCAAAACGTCCGAAAATCTGTCGCAGCTTAAGAGGTTGTGGTGTCAAAACCACTAATATTACGTACAGACGGAAAATGCGTGTCAGAAATGTCAACTGGAGCAAGCTATAAAAAGGAAACAGTTTAATGTGAATGAGTGATCTAGTGAGCTAGAATCAGAATATTCTACCCATAAATAGTTTATGTCAAATATAAATAACTTGACGGTCATACCAAACCATTCGTTTTGACAGGAACTAACGTTAGCCAGCTAGCACCGGTGACCGGTGTTTGATTCCGGCTGACTAACGTAACGTTAGCTCTTGTCATTCACCCATTACTAAATCTAGCCATGGCTGTTTTCCAAGTTGCATTGCTGTCAAATATTAAATTATTTTTACTACGAAGGTAGCTTGCTATGGCAGTGAACTATAGATTGCTAACGTTAGTTAGAATTCAGCATCACAGAAATGGAATAGCACTATGAAGTGCCATATAGGCTTACCTTGTCAATTGACCTGGACACATTTGTTAAATCAGAATATCCAGTGGTGGTCCAGGGATTGTTTAGTCCCGCAGCCGCTTTGTCAAAAATAAACCTCTTGAATCTTGAAACATCTCCAACAAAACAATTGTCCTCTGTTAGCCGAACCAGTTATCATTTAGTAATAGATACTCGACAAGATCACGTTTCACGTTTAGCTTTTAATGTGATTTGATTGGTCTTAAACTTCTGGCCCAGCCGCCAAGGCTGAGGCAGCCAGATCCTAGTGGAATCCCCTGTTCACCAAGTCCGTTAAGACCAACCCCATTGAATTAAGCTTGAATGTTATTGGCTAATATTAAGGGACGCCAGAAAATGACAACCAGGCTTGGCTTCAATGTCAATCAAAATTATGCTACCAGCAGTGTACCTGGGCTGCCTCAGTGTTAGAGAGAGTGCGCAGTTTTGCTCGTTTGGTTAATTTCTCCAGGAGGGAGACAATTATTATAACACAGAGATTTATTTTAATTAAATTATTATTATTAATAAAAAATATAATCACGCTGAATTATTGTGGTACACACATTACAAAAACCTTTGTGAAACACTAATTTCACAGGCTATGGAACCGTTATGTTTTCCAGCTCCTATACTTCTCAACTGGAAGCCAAAAACAGGTATCTGGCATTCTTTATTGTGTAAGAAACTTCAGAATGTTACCTTTCAAAAGAGACCAGACTCATGCATGTGCTATACGTATAATAAATCGCAAATTACTTTGGGTATGCAATCAACAGGCGTTTTATGCTAAATGTGGGGTTAAAGTCAAGTCAAGTTAGCTTTATTTATATAGCACGTTTACAATGACTAAAAGCCACCCAAAGTGCTTTACAGGTAGAACACAATAAAAAACACGTACAGTAACAAATAAAATACACTAAATTACAGTAAATAAGTATAGTATACTAAGAAACACGAGCAAGGTGCAATATAAAAAGAGACAAGAAGTAAAGTGACTAACCATGGCAGCTTTGGCCTTTATTATGTATAATGTGTGTGTGTGTGTGTGTGTGTGTGTGTGTGTGTGTGTGTGTGTGTGTGTGTGTGTGTGTGTGTGTGTGTGTGTGTGTGTGTGTGTGTGTGTGTGTGTGTGTGTGTGTGTGTGTGTGTGTGTGTGTGTGTGTGTGTGTGTGTGTGTCTGTGTGTGTACAGACAGACATACAGGCACATAAAGCGTTATAGACACAGATTTGGTTCCATCTTTTGTTTGGGTTGGTCTGTGACCCATGTCTCCCTTCTGTTTATACACTCAGAAGTAGAGAGAGACCAACACACAGAGGCCACAGCACATGGACAGGGATATATATATCAAGTTAATGTGGTAAGATAGCCCTAGACACAGGGTATGGTCTAACAATAATCCTGCATCCTCTTCTAACATTGAATGACTTTGCAGATCGGATACTTGGCAGACGTGCTGTGGTCGCCTCTGATTCCAGATGATGACAAAATGTCTGAATTCCATCTTCAAACGTTCTAACAGATTAATATCCGGTTGTAAACCAGTCGAAAGTCCTGCCAGTACTTGGCAGCTCAGGTTTCCACTTCCCAGATGGAGTATCAATTATTTTCCCTCTGTGTCTGAGTGCACGTGAATGAAATACTGTGGATAATAGTTCACTGTCACAGTCAAAGTCTGACTAAGTGATGTTCTAGTGATTAGTGTTCTAGTGATTAGTAATCATTTTTGGAAAGTTGGTGTTATGGTTTGACACCGACCCCAAACGCACGACACAAGAGAGTAGGAATTCAGAGTTGCCAAAAACAAAGGCTTGTTTATTGAGACTAATTAATGAGCACAGAATAGGCAAGTCTAACAAGACAGGTACACAAGCAAGGGGGGAAATGTTCTGCTGCTCTGCAGCTTCTCCCGTGGTGGTAGTAGGGGGTAGCGGATGCTGACGTCTGAGCCGCTCTGAAGACTTCTCTCGGCAGAATCTCCGAGGTGTTGCGGAACCGAGAGGGAGAGAGAGGGAGCGAGTCAACAAGGGTGCAGGTAGAACGAGCAGGAGAACAGGAGAGGTGACTTGTACCCAAATACAAAGTTATCCAAGTGAACTAATCTTCGTGTAAATACACACAGTGAGCAAAGTTCCAAAACACAATCCCAAGTGAATATCTTCGTGTAAATACACACAGTGAGCACTGTTCCAAAACACAATCCCAAGTGAATCTCTTCGGTGCAAAAATAGACACTGAGAGTGAAGTCCAAAAAACAATCCAATGTGAATAATATCTTCGGTGTGAAACAACACACAGTGGGAGATGTAAAGTCCCAAAATATTATCCCAGTGAGAACAACAAAAAGGCGATCGCTGGGTGAGTGACTGTCTGATGAAAAGGTGGTAATCTTCAGTGTTATAGAAACACACGAAAACGGAATTTGATCAAGACAGTCAGTAAAAAACTCACCCAGACGTAGTGCGTAATGAGTGCTGGAACAGCAGCGGAGCGAGCGCGTCGCCACGGGGAAAAGGTGTCCAAGAGGAAGGCTTCTTAGAATATCCTGGAGGTAAAGCACAGAGAGCAAACAGCAGCAGCAGCAGGAACGGAGAATGCAAACAGAGAAATATCAAAACGATCCAACAAAACTAGAGTGGAGAAACGGGGTATAAATAATACGGGATTGATTGATTGACAAGCAGTGACAGCTGGGGAATGTGATTGAAAAAGCGTGCGGACGGGAGAGAACCAATCAACGACGTCTCTGACGACGTCACTGGGAAGAAGCGTGTGAATGGGGGAATTGAATGATTAACAGAAACAAATGAAAACAGAGCGAGGTGGTTTAAAGGAACAGAACGAGTGAGTGAGCAAGGACAGAAACCTCACAGTTGGGATTCGATCAACCATGTATCTCGGCTGCTCCCCTACATTTTCAAAAGCCTAGAGAAAGCTTGTCTTTAACTTCATCATCATAAGTTATGCATGTCAAATTGATATAAATATTTTTCATGTGTGTGTGCTATGCCTTTGGGGACCTATTTCTGACTTCTCTGCAATTTGGGAACACGACATCACAGCATTCCGTCAGGCTTTGTGCCTCCTGGTGGCAGATAACAGAACAGCACTTCCAGGAAAAATTACATTCGAATAAACCGTGTGAATGGTTGAGAGACCTGTTTGCTCCGTCTGTATGTGGGTCCCACATTATTTCGTATTTGTGAATAAACGGAATATTCCAAATTCAGCTTCCACTTGTCCACAGCATCCTGAAGGACAGCGATAAAGATGATTAGACAGATGGTTGCTAATTATTTTCTTTATTTACAGTAAGTCTTAAAAGTGCTGCTGCCTCAGGCCTTTTTAATCTTGAAAGACAAAACAAACAATACAAAGAAATGACAGCTGTCTACCATCCCAGTTGATGACATACCGGTATAAACAGGGAAAGAAAAATGTTCTTCAAAATGGCTTATCTAGACTTAATCAGAAATGTCCCTCGTACATTCCATCGAGGCCGGCAAATGCAAAGAACATTTTTACGCCAAAAAAAACACAGCGGTATATAATGACACAAGGGAACTGAGATTCACATCGATCTGACCTGTATTCAGACACTCGCTGCCAGAGACGTAGCCATCTGCCTGACGTCCACAAGAGACTATAAACATTACAAAAACAAAACACAATCCATGGGACAACATGATGATTATACAATAAACTGTATTTATGAAGCACTTTCCTGGAAACAGCGTGTTTACTTAGTGCTTTACATGAAACACACATTAACCATTTCACTACCACACTACATAAGGTTAACCGTTTCACTACCACACTACAGGCGGTTAACCGTCTGTAGTGTGGTTGTGAAAGGGTTAACACTTTGTTGTGTGGCAGTGAAAGGGTTAACCTTCTATATTGTCACAGTGAAAGGGTTAACCCTTTGGTAGTGTGGTAGTGCAAGGGTTAAAATCCTCCTGAAATGAAACAATGGTGAATCAACATCTGTTTTTATTTTATCTCAGAGGGACAGAGTTTGTTGTGTTTCTTTATTTGTTTACATAACTGCTATATATAGTTAGTTGGTCATGGCTAAAAATATCACTGTCTTGAACAATAGGAATACTTTAAAAACAACACACACACACTTCCCTAAACATGCTCATCCTTGCTTAGTGCATTGTGTCTTTGCGTGTGTGTGTGTGTGTGTGTGTGTGTGTGTGTGTGTGTGTGTGTGTGTGTGTGTGTGTGTGTGTGTGTGTGTGTGTGTGTGTGTGTGTGTGTACGTGAGTGTAGGTGGTGTTACTACAGTGTGTGTGTGTGTGTGTGTGTGTGTGTGTGTGTGTGTGTGTGTGTGTGTGTGTGTGTGTGTGTGTGTGTGTGTGTGTGTGTGTGTGTGTGTGTGTGTGTGTGTGTGTGTGTGTGTGTGTGTGTGTGTGTGAGATATATAGAGATGGGGGGGGGGGGGGCTTTGGTAGACTATTTCATTGTGTTTTTAGCCCTAGTTGCACTTTTGTTGCAACCCCAGTTATCCCATTAGTTCCCCCAAACTTACTGTAGGTCTGTTATATTAAGCTAAGAAGTCTGCTAAGAAGCATAAATATTATTTATTATTATTATTATTATTATTATTATTATTATTATTATTATTATTATTATTATTATTATTATTATTATTATTATTATTATTATTATTATTATTATTATTATTATTATTATTATTATTATTATTTTATTTCATTGGGTTTTTAGCCCTAGTTGCACTTTTGTTGCAACCCCAGTTATCCCATTAGTTCCCCCAAACTTACTGTAGGTCTGTTATATTAAGCTAAGAAGTCTGCTAAGAAGCATATATTATTTATTATTATTTTATTTCATTGGGTTTTTAGCCCTAGCTGCACTTTTGTTGCAACCCCAGTTATCCCATTAGTTCCCCCAAACTTAGGTATGTTATGTTAAGCTAAGAAATCTGCTAAGAAGCATATATTATTTATTATTATTTTATTTCATTGGGTTTTTAGCCCTAGTTGCACTTTTGTTGCAACCCCAGTTATCCCATTAGTTCCCCCAAACGTAGGTATGTTACGTTAAACTAAGAAATCTGCTAAGAAGCATATATTATTTATTATTATTTTATTTCATTGGGTTTTTACTTTTAGCCCTAGTTGCACTTTCGTTGCACTTTTTTGAGTTTATTTCATGTTTTTAACAGTGCATGAAAGATTGTGTATTACTGCAAAAAAAAAAAAATTGAAATTAATCATAGTGGTTAAAAAATTTGGGTCGCGACTTAATGACTAAGGAAAATGTTGGGTCCCGAGGCTAGACCAGTTGAAAACCACTGTGCTACAGGATGTAGAAGTTCGGGGCGGCCGAGTAGCGCAGCGGACTAAGCGTCTTTCTACAATCGCAGAGACACTGGTATCGAATCCGGCTGTCAGCGGTCCCTCCGGCTTGGGCGGTCGTCATACTGACACAATTGGCAGTGTCAGCGGGTGGGTGGTATTCTGGTCGTTGTAAACAGCGACTCCTACAGGTCGGTCAGGGCGCCTGCACAGCAAGGGAAGGAACTGGTGAAGGTAGTGTGACCCTCCCACGCGTTACACTTCACCAATGAGAGTCCGCGCTGTCAGGTGAAAAGAGGCTGCTGGCTGTCTCCTATGTATCGGAGGAAGCATCTGATAGACTTCAGGGCTCCCTAGACCGGCAAGTAGGGGGCAAATGTGCGCAACGACCAGGAAGGGGAGGGGGGAATTGGCATAACGACTAAAATTGGGATGGGAGAAAAATACAGATAAAAATAGGAGGAGAACAAGTGGATAAAAAAAAAGGATATAGAAGTTCAACATCACTCACCTGTTCTAGAATTTCTGCTGCAGGAGATACACAGCAGCATATCAACATCAGCCATGCATCACCACAACTTTTTTTTTTGTTATATCAATTCATCTAAAATTTTGTGTAACCGGCCTCCATATTACAGTATATTATAACATGATTATAATTCCAGTGTACTTACAAATCCTAGTGGGTTTCCTATAAAACCTTCAACACAGGTTGAACCTGTTCCAGCCTTCAGCAGGGCATATAGTGGAGGAATGAGTGGAATGTAACTTTACTGGCATGGAGGGAAGACACAAACAAGGAAGGAGATGACAAACCATGAAGAATGTGTGTGAGATATAGAGAGAGGGAGAGAGAGAGAGAGAGAGAGGGAGGGAGAGAGAGACAGATAGAGATAGAGACAGACAGACATGATGAGACAGACACAGAGAGAGAGAGAGAGAGAGAGAGAGAGAGAGAGAGAGAGAGAGAGAGAGAGAGAGAGAGAGAGAGAGAGGGAGGGAGGGAGAGAGAGAGATGTGCATGTATGCTTGTGTGTGTGTCTGTGTGTGTGTGTGTTAATTTAGTCAACGAAAATGATGATTAAATATGGTCGGCAATGAAGCTTTTTCCCCTGACGACAACGAGACAAGATGTCACGTTAATGGAGATCATGTGACACTAACGTGACTCAATTATTCATGCAATGTCGTTGACTAAAAACGACGACACAAAATGTAGTTTACAAAATAATATCTTGCCAAAATCTCTCTTCATTTTAAAACGAGATGAAATAATTATAACCTTTAGAATAATTCATGTTATTATTAGTGCAGCATTTCCGTTTCTTATGTATGCAGCGCAAGCGCTTCGATTCATTCCCTCACCCGCATTCTTTGTTGCATTCTAGATAGCAGTAACTGCACACAGCATGGGTTTTATGGAACGCTCGCCCCACTCTTCCACAAAACAAAACCCCAAAAGGGCGCGCAACTCCACGTAATAACGTCAGCATCAATAATAACATTATAGCGCCAAAGAATAGGAGTCGGAGGCGGGGTGTCGAAAGACAACGCTAAACGTTTATTCAACATCAACTTCAACGTCAACTCTGTTTACTTGCTAGCAGCTAACAGGAACTCGTTTGCCGACAGGAAACTAACAAACATAATTGTCCGTGCAGAACCCTTATCCCCAACACATAGTTCTGTTTCATTAGGGGCTCTGCTTGGCATCACTACTGCACTCGCTCGCGTACGTGCACGCGCACTGAATAAATTCCACAAATGTACCTTTAATACCAGTATTAGTCTGACCACACCCCTCATCAGCTTACCTTCATAAGCAGGTGTGTGGTCACCTGCTCTCCTCCTTCTCGCTTTCACCACAAGAAAGTGCCTCGGTAGTACCCCACTTGACGTGTTGTTAGTGGAGAAAAGATTTTTGTTTACAAGGAAGGAGATACGTTGACATCATATCTTTATTTTCTCTCTCACTATTTTCGAGAAAATACGGCGATATTGTCTTCGTACTGGAGTGTCTAGAAGATGATGATCATTCTAAAAACCCTCCACCGGTTTTTCGTATTGGGAGCATGCCGCTGCATGCTTCTCAACTGCAGTTCCTTGCTGTGTTTGTTGGGGTGACACCTGTCAGGCCACAGCTGAACTGTCGGACATGCCGCTGTTGTGAGAAGCGGTGCGTTCCAGGTTGGGTGAGTAGTGTTTGCTGGCAGGCTCCACTTGTCTGTTAGTGCTATGGGGGCTACTTGACAATGTTTATGGAAACCGGCCCCAGGCTAGGGTCCTTTGTTCAGCCACCTAGGCGACAGAAGACCTTGGTCTGAAGACCATTATAGTTAACTAGTGGGCCGCGACCATTAACACTGGTGATCCCTGTGTGTTTTGGACGAGTGGATTCTCTCTGTCACCGTGTTAAGGCCCCATCTTTCATATCCAAATGAGAGTATTCCTTCACGAGGGGATATGTGCATGGATGTGCGTTAGCAGCATATCCATGTTCAAAGTCAGCTACACAGGCCAGTTGGTATTGTGCTGATTCCGTCGGGTGTTGGTAAAATCACCGTTGTGAAGCGGTGTTGACATCTTGTTTCTCTGTTCTCTTAATCAGTGAGGAGAGGTTCAGAACGGCGGCCTGTCTGGGTGAGTGTTATATCATTGTATACATGTTCAGTTGATGGCTGCTTAGCTTACGGTTAGCCAGTCAGCTGTTAACTGCTGCGTTAGCCTGCTGGATCGCTGCATGGCCTGCTTAGGTTGGGCCTACTGTTAGCCAGTCAGCTGTTAGCTGCGGTGCTAGCATGTCGTGATCGCTAGGTAACGTTAGCTTGCTGCTATAGGCCATGGCCTGGCGCGGGGTAGCTTAGCTTCTCGCGCGCCGCCGTGAGCTCGCTTCTGGTCGCGTCTCGCGAGCAGGGGCAGTAGCGCCCGAACGGTTGGAGCGGCCGTTAGCTTGATGCTATTTTGTTGAACGTGCTTTGATTTTAACATGTTTTACACTCTTGACTACGACGTCATCCTTGACAGGGGATGTTTCGTCGACCCTGCCCTGAGCCAGGATGGCAAGGTTGCATCAACAGAGGACTGTAGTGCGGGTTGGAGCGGTGACGCTGCCCAGTTCGGACAACACAGGAGCGGCTGTGTTCCTACGGTGTCTGTGACTGCACTTCGCTGATCTGCGTTCCGGGTAGGAACGGGGTTGACCAGACCTCATAACACGTCTTCTGGTTTTACTTTTCTAAATGTATTGTGAATAACGATGTTTTTCCCAAAACGTGTGTTGCTGCAATGCATTTAGGATACGTTGCGGGTTATGTGTGAGCTGTTTTTGTCACTGGCAGTTAGCTTCTCCGTGCAAATTGGGATGTAATGATCTGGTTGTTGTGTGGGAAACATCATGGTGTTTATATGTACCGTGTACTCACAACTAAGGTAACTAACCTATGAAGCTATGCTTGGTGACAAGTGAGTAAAAGAATGTTCTTTTCTCAGACTGTGATGACAATGAACAGTGTGTTCACATATTAACAGGTTTTCCTGTTTTTAACTGGCCGTATTGAGGGTAAAATAGGAGGATTGTGTTTCCCCCCGGTTCCCTGGGGACTTTTTCATCCTCCTATCAGACATGTTTGTGCACTAATTGTGTATTTTATGTGGTAGGGATGCGATGTAACCCTTAGCTTGATTGCTGAGGTTGTGCTAAAACTGCTGGAGAAACTTTATTTTCCTACAAGAAAAAATGGTTTGGTCGCTGTCGTGTGTGCTTAGCAAGGCCTGTGGCCGATACTAATCGAGAATGATGTATTCTCTCATTGTGAAAAACGGCGTTCCTCTGTTGAGTGTTTTTGCCATTTTTTGTAGGTGATGATGGGTTGTGTGTGTCATGTGACCTACAACTGGGTTGGACTGGCCACAGAAGCACATGTGTATGTTGGACCGGGGCTCTTAGAGCCCTCTCTTTTCTGTGTTTTTCCTTAGTAAAAATCAGATAGCAGGTTAGCTCATGCGCTGTGTGGAGCTGTCAAACGCTTCATGGAGCTGACTATGACTGTGTCATATTCTCTTTTTGTCATTACATCGTATCATGGGTGTGGGGTCGTAAAGGGGTGAACTGGTAACCTTTCCTCTCCCCCTTGTTTCTGTCGGTCAGGGGTACACCCCCTGTCCTTCAAGGTTCCCGTCACGTGGCGGTTCGGCACGTTACGGGGGGGGGGGGGGGAGGGAGTTTCCTGGTCCCACGGCCTGGTATATTGGGCGTGTGCACCGCAGGAATTCCCCCGCCATAGAGTACGTCACCGTGCGCGTCTCTGTTGGTAGGACTTCCGTGTGCTGTTCAGGTCCATGTGATGGATCTGTTTTCAGGGGGGTGGTCAGGGCTCCTCCTCACCAAGCGCCTATTCGGGCCTTCTGTGAGTTCGGACTCCTTCTTCCATGTGAGGGAGCCTCCATCTGAGTACAGAGCCTTCCTCCTCAGATTGTCAAAGTGAGTGGACCCTCTAGAAGGGTCCTATTCTATTGTATATGTATTCGATTCAATTCGATTATTGAGTGTGTATGGGTTCAGTGCCTCTTCCCCGGAGAGCCCTAAAACCAATTTTTTACATGGCTCAAGGTGCAATATATTCTTTTCAATCTGTACAGCTCGCGTGGGAAGTCTCTCTGGGGATCCCCGTCTCCTTCCTATGGGAGGGTGGTGGGATGTAAAAATGTGAACATTTTTTACCCCGGCTGTGTAGACTGGGATACATACTGTTGATGCTTCCTTCTTTTCTATTCCAGAAGTGTTGGAGTTAGGGAGTGTCACACCCCTCTTTTCGTTCCCCTGGGCGCCTTGGGGATTCAATGACAGGTCTAAATAGCTTGTTCATTGATGGGGGTGTGTCCCGACGCACGTATAGTGCTAGCTCGCTGTAAACAGGCGATTGCCTGGCACGCCTTGGTTGCTTGTGGTTGAAACAGCGTTTTTATAAAGCAACTGAGATGGGGGTTTTTCCTCTTCCGACGACCAAATCCCACGACCTGGGTTGGTTTTTCGACGGATTCTCGTTCATGTCTGGGGGATGATGACGGAATGGATCTGAAAATATGTAGAGGGGTCTCACGCCCTTGGGGTGGGCCACCAGGCGCGGTTCGCCCGAACGTCTGGGTGGCGCCTTCTTTTCATGTTAAGATCGACACGCATATCTGCCCTCTCCTGGAGTAGGCATGTCGGCGTGGTTAGGGCACGGGACTGGTTCTGGTCACGCTGGTCCAGATCAGTTGAACCCGTTGTCCGCCGGGGATGCAGATCTGCTGTTCTGGTACCCTGAGGGACTTGGGCTTTTTTCAGGGGGAAAAATGCCAGGTCGGTCTGGGTGTCACAGGGTTAAGCGCTATGGAGACCCTGATTGGGTACGTTTTTACTCAGCACTGTCGTAATGGCTTACAGCCATGCCATTCTGTACACGCTCGATCTCGTCGGATCTCGGCCGCTACACAGGTTGGTCCTGGTTAGTACTTGGTTGGGAGACCGCCTGGGAATACCAAGTACGGTGTGCTTAGGGGCTGGTTCTCCATTATTTTTCGCTCCTCTCTCACGCATGGCGAAGAGGGGCCTGTGGGGGTGGTTTTTTGACCTCCTCTGGTGACCCTGTGCTTCCCGTACCGCCAGGCCCGGTCCGAAGTGATGTTTGCGACCCGTAGACCTGGGTTAACCCTTTTTTGAAAACTGAAACACTTGTACTGTGGTATAGCCGGTGTATACCCGCAGGTGTGTTTTGGAGTTTTTTCTTGAGGGGTTATAGGAACAACCACCGCATTGGGTAACACCGAGGTGGTTGATTCCCTGGTGTGTTGGAGCAGTGTCAACTCCCGGGTTCACCGGTTGAGGGTGCCCCTGCACGTTCATGACGTCTGCCAATCGTGTCAGCCTTCTCTGCCTCGACCCCTCTGGGTGGGTTTTTTTTTTTTTTTTTTTTTTTGGTCTTTTTCCCCCTCCATTTTCCTCCGATTTTCTCCCATCCCAATGTTAGTCGTATGCCAATTCCCAGTCCCTTCCTGGTTGCTGCGCACTTACCCCCCACAGTCAGATCATCTGGGAGAGTGGAGGCTACCACGTGCTTCCTCCGACACACGTCCAGCCAATCACCGCTTCTTTTCACCTGGCAGCGCGGATTCTCATTGAGAGGGCGTAGCGTGTGGGACGACCACACTATCCCCCTCACGTCCAATCCGCGCTTAGCAGGCGCCCCGACCGAACTGTAGGAGTCGCTGTTTACAACGACCCGGACCCACCCCGCCAGCTTCTCCCACCCTCTGATACCGCCAATTGTATCAGTGCAGACGGCCAGCCAAGCTGGTGACAACCCCGGAGCTGTGAGCTGGATTCGAACAGGCAAATCCAGCTCAGCTCCGGGGCTGGTGACGAACGCAATCTCCGCTCGGCCACCTAACCGCCTTGGGTGGGGGTTTTTAAATGGAGGCTTGGTTATGCAACACCGCCAGCTTACGCTCCTTCCGCCGGTGCGGCTGTGTTCAGCTGTCCCCTCTGGCGCCTGTCTCGTCCGCAGTCTCCAGGCTAGGGTTAACAGCCTGTTGCCTGGTTTTTCCCCGGTGCGCTGCCTGCTTCCGTTGGTTAACCTTTTTTGTGTGCTTACGGCCATGCTGACTGCCTGTTCTGCAGGGTCAGTGTGCCAGGCGGTGTACTATTGGGGGGACAGGGCCCGCTCGGCTTACGGCCATACCGACCTGAACACGCCCGATCTCGTCCGATCTCGGAAGCTAAGCAGGTTCTGGCCTGGTTAGTACTTGGTTGGGATACCGCCTGGGAATACCAGGTGCAGTAACTGAGGGGCCTTTGTCCGAATACGCTGGCGATGTGGGGGGCGGGGCACTATGTGCCCACCTGGTGGGGTCTTGATGCTGACATCATGGACTTCTCCGGGCCCCCATTCCAGGGAGTCCAGTCCTTTTGGTGGGTCTGGGTCTTCCTTCGCGCTCCGCTGCTACGGCCTTGCCACGGGGTTGGGTTTGCCCTTGACCCCGTGATTCTGGGGGCAGTAACGAGGTTGTTCCTCCGTTCGTTCCCGGGTGGCATGCGGGTTGTGCGTGTGTGTAGTCGTGGGGTCAAGCCACGGTCTGCTCACCCTGTGCGTTGAGTTGCTTGAGTGCCTCTTTGCACGGTCGGGTCCGTCGCCTTCCCGTGAAGCCTCTAATAGGGGGGATACCCTCCATTAGGGGGGGTCGGGGGGGCTCGGCCCTCCCTGTTCTGATGGTTTTGGGGGGCTGTCAGCGGGGTGTATTTGTCAGCCAGCGGCTCCGCTTGGCCTCCCTTTGTGCAGTAGTGATGCCAAGCAGAGCCCCTAATGAAACAGAACGTTAGGTTATGACTATAACCAAGTTCTGTTAATTAGGGGTGACGCTTGGCATCAGACGGCCGCTGCAGCCCTTGACCTCACCTTGTGGTGAAAGCTTGGGAAGGAGGAGAGCAGGTGACCACACACCTGCTTATGAAGGTAAGCTGATGAGGGGTGTGGTCAGACTAATACTGGTATTAAAGGTACATTTGTGGAATTTATTCAGTGCGCGTGCACGTACGCGAGCGAGTGCAGTAGTGATGCCAAGCGTCACCCCTAATTAACAGAACTTGGTTATAGTCATAACCTAACGTTCCGTGGGTGAATTATGTTGATCCACCACAATATAACACATTAAATAGCTTACATAAGTCTAACCAGCTAGCACTAACGTTAGCGGCTCACGCCAACTTATGAGGCTGTAACTGAGTGGCGAGTCTAAACAAAAAAGACTAAATCGAAACTAAAGAAAAAGGACTAAAACTAAAATGCTCAAACCTGTAGGTGACTAAACGAAAAATAGATAAAGGTGACTAGATATGATGAAAACGAAAAAGAGCATTTGAGACATGACTAAGACTAAAACTAACATTTTAAATAGCTGACAAAATTAACACTGGTGTGTTGTATGTGCAAACCAGGAGGAGCAAACTATGGCAACATAGTGAGTGGAGTAACTCTTTGAAGAAAACAATCGTGGGAAATACCATGTAGGTGTGCTATGTGTGTGTGTGTGTGTGTGTGTGTGTGTGTGTGTGTGTGTGTGTGTGTGTGTGTGTGTGTGTGTGTGTGTGTGTGTGTGTGTGTGTGTGTGTGTGTGTGTGTGTGTGTGTGTGTGTGTGTGTGTGTGTGTGTGTGTGTGTGTGTGTGTGTGTGTGTGTGTCCACACGCATCCATGTACGGGACCTAATCTAAGGTTTAGACTCTAAGCAGTACGTATCTCACTGCGGAGGTAAGTGTTATTATAGTCCAGATGGCCCAATGATGTTGGTTGCTAATCTACCATGGTCACACTGAAATCACATCTAATAGAAACAAACTATTAAATAAACTGTAAAGACAGCTGAACCCTTCAGATGAAGGACCATATATACCACTAAGTATGTTGGGAAATGTGTTAGACTGTCTTTAACTATGAATGAACACAACCCTAATTTACCATCTTTACTTAATGAAGTACTCAACCTCTACTGTCTTTAACTATGAATGAACTGAACACTCTAACTTACCATCTTTAGATAGTAAAGTACTCAACCTCTACTGTCTTTAACTATGAATGAACTGAACACTCTAACTTACCATCTTTAGATAATAAAGTACTCAACCTCTACTGTCTTTAACTATTGTAGTTGAGGGGTACAATTCCCTGACTGTATTGTTAGATATGATATTTAATACCACTACCTCATGTACTTTAACTTCTGGCCACCCAGTACAAGATATAAGTATGATGAACACTTTCCCACCTGATGAAACGAACCAACACAAATGGACCAAATCGAATATTTTATACAGCAAAAGGTGTATACAACATTCACTTAATTACATTTATGATTTGAAATATTGAATATGCACTTTTATGGCAAATGAGTATTCGTAGGTAAATCAACATTGAATGTCCAATCTCTGGTTGCGCAGGGAGTAAGTATACAACCTGGAATATTTAGGAAACGATAGCGATAGTACTTAAATGATTATAGCTGGATACACTAAGGGGGGGGGGGGTCCCGCTGGTTGTAAGACAGTAGGAGGGGGGGGTTAGAGAAGCCGCTGGCGGTATCCCATCTGGCCGACGGTGTCTTGGGAGAATCCAAAGTCTTAGACCCAGTGCCCACAGAACCTCGGGCCGCAGACGAATACAGCTGGACCCTCTGTGGAACGGTATCTGCCGGTCCACAACGGAGAGACGTGGTGCGACCTCACGTGTAGAGCGCCGCCTCACCTGTAGTCCTCTCCGGGGGGTAATTCCAACACTCGACAGTGTTGGCCTTTATCCATGGAATAACCAAAGCACACAAAGCATAATCCAAGAGCCGTGGAAGGCTCGCCGTCGTCGGGTAGAGTAATCCAATATACAGGTCCAGTCGCTCTTGACCCTGTCTCTCTGCTCCTGCGTGGTGCACATCCTCGTCGTATTTCTTTATGATCAGCTCTGTGACCTTGTGTCGGCTGTTCAAGACGATCGGGTGCTTAATGTCATCTGGTAGATCGGGGGCTCTCCGCAGGCGACCACCCACTCTGATGAGATTATGTGCGTCACTCTCTGGTGCCAGGTGAATCAGTCTGCTGTCTGATGAGACGGGGTTTCCTCCCTGTAGACAGTCTAGCTCATCGGGGAACAAGTCTCTCTGGGCTCGTTGTAGTAGAAGAAGTTCTGCTTCTTCGTAGTCAGCTGCTGACATGTCAGTGGTGGACTGAATCTCTGGGTGGTGCCGCAGGAATGTCCTTTGTTGCGCACTCTCTAGGGTAATGCAGTCATCTATGTTCGGGTCTGTGGAGGCGACAGTGCTCAGTCCACAGAACATAGGCTTCTTGTTCTCAGCCTCCTCGCTACTTGCTTCCCTCGGGGTGGGCGTAGGCCAATCTCCTTCCGGGAGCTGGAGGAATGCTGGTCCGTCACTGTAGATGTTGCAACGGGTTAGGTCATCCAGGGACATTCCCCGGGTGATGACGTCAGCTGGGTTGTGTTTGGTATCCACATACCTCCAGCTTGCTTCTTCTGTTAGTTCCTGAATCTCGGTGACTCTGACTCGCACGAAGACTTTGTATCTGCATGAATCAGACTTAATCCATGTGAGTACTGTCGTGGAATCTGACCACAAGATTGTTCTATGCACCGGAATGGTGAGTTCACGTTGGATTAACGTGGCTAGATGCACTCCTGCGAGGGCTGCGCAGAGCTCTAGACGTGGGATAGATTGTTGCTTACGTGGGGCTATCCTTGAGCGGGCCAGTATGAAAGCAGTGTGTATCTCTCCTCCCATCTCTTGGGCACGCAAATAAGCAACCGATCCGTAGGCTACTTCGGAGGCATCGCTGAAGACGTGTAGCTCAATCTCGCATGTCTCTGGCCTCACTGTGGATGGGAAGTAGCTGCGGCGTATATTGACACCTGGGAGTGAGCGGAGTTCCGTCTCCCACTCTCTCCATGTTGAGGCAAGGTGTGCGGGTATTGGGTCGTCCCAGCCCTGGTCCTTGTCCCATAGTGCTCGTACAATCATCTTTGCCCTGGTGGTGTAAGGTAGAATACATCCCAACAGGTCATATTGTCTGGCGAGTGTTCTGTACACACTCCGTCTGGTGGTCGGTATCGCCGCCGACCTTCCTTGCTCTGGAGCCAAGGGTTTGTGTCTATAGTGGAGCGAGTCTGTTTTGAAGCGCCAGACTAATCCTAGTGTCATTTCTTGGGCTTCTCCTGGGATTGTCGCCATCCAGGTCTCGCTGCTGGCAGCCTTGTCTGCGGAGGAGAGGCTGCGCAATACGTGCGGGTCACTGCTGGCCCACTGCCTGAGATCAAAGCCTCCTTTGATTAGGGAGGCGCGTAACTTGATTAGGAGAGCCTCGGCTTCTTCTTGAGTCGAGACGCTTTGTAGACAGTTGTCTACGTAGAAACTGTTCTTCACACTGTGTTGGACCTCTTCATCTGCTGCTGGGTCCTCTGTGACGTGTTTCTGTAGTGCAAATGTAGCACAGCACGGGCTGCATGTGGTTCCGAAGGGGAGTACTTCCCACTGGTAGATGGATGGGTTCTCATCTCCGATCTTCTCTCTCCATAGGAACCGTAGCAGAGGCTTGTCCTCCTCTACTAGTCTTACTTGCAAGAACATCCCTTTGATATCCCCGCTTATAGCCACCTTGTCCTGGCGGAAGCGCAGTAGCACGCCTAGTAGGGAGGGGCCGAGTGTGGGGCCGGGCAAGAGCTCTTTATTCAGATTTTGGGATCCGATCTGGTAGCTGCAGTTAAACACAATGCGATCCTTGCCATTGTGATGGACCTTGTGATGCGGCACGTACCATGATTCGGTCGTCTGATCGGCCTCTTTAATGTCAATCTTTGTTACGTGTCCCGCTGTGATTAGCTTCTCAATCTCAGCTCGGTACACACTCTGTTGAGCGGGGTCTTTGGCTAGGCGCCGCTCTGTGTTCAGTAGATAGCGCTCCGTGGCGTCTTTCTTTGCGTGAAAGGGGGGCATTCCCTCTCGCCTCAGGAGTGGAGTTGCGTATCTCATCACTCCGCCGACTGTGACTCTCTTTGTCCCCTGCTCGAGTAGGTGGATGGCGTAAATGTCTTCTTTAGAGCGAATGTCTTTCTTTTCGTTCTTAAAGGGCATTGTCTCTAGGGTCCATAGCCTCTCGACATGCTGCAGGAGAGTGGTGTCTTCTTCTGTCGTCTGGAGTGGAAGCAGCTAGTGGCTGCGGTTCGGTTGAGAGATTTAGCGAGGGGGCCTTGTAATGTCCATCCTAGGCGGGTCTCGACTGCTGCAGGACAGCCTCGGGGACCTGTATGGACCCGGTCAATCGGGACTATGAGTTCTGCATGGTCGGAGCCTATCAACAGGGTCGGGGTAGCGCCGTCTATGAGCGGGATAGGTAATTGGCGCAGGTGCACATATTTATCCATCAACTTGGTGACAGGGTAGGTGTACTGCGAGAGTCCTATTTCTTGGCTGGTGAAAGCATTTGTGATCTTGTACCGTCGCTCTGGCTGCCCGTTGGCTGCGATAGTGAAGGAGACATTCTCGCCCTTTATCGTCTTTAAATCTCTTCTTATTGTCCGAATCGTCATTTCGTTCTTGCTCCCCCGCAGTCCCAGTTGAGTCGCAGCGGAGGCGAGCAGAAGGGTCTTCTCTGACCCGTCATCAAGGACGGCGTAAGTGTCCATGACTTTATCCTGGTAGCTCAATGTCACACGGACTACCTTTAAGAGCACTTGAGCTCCGTTGCTGCTGGCGGGGTCAATGTACATGACACTTGCCTTGGTGCCGCTCCGTGGTGCAGGTATAGGCCGTCTTCCGTTACTATCGTGTAGTATATCTAGATGGGCTCCATCGCACCGGCTGCACCTTTTCTTTAGGCGGCATTCGGCTGCCATGTGGGGCCGCGCACATCGATAACAGCGCCGGTTGGACTTTATCCATTGGCTCACTTCTTCTGCATTCATCTTTGTGAATGAGTCACATTGTGACAGCCAGTGTTCTTTCTCACAGTAGGGACACGCTATCTTCCACTTCTCCTTTCTCGAGGGGGTGCTGTGACTCTTACTGCTCGGTACTGACTCTGATTGGTGCATGACAGTCACCGATCTTCTTCCATCACTTATTCTCCTGGGTCCCTCTCTGGAGCTTGGCGTGCTCCGCCCGAAGGTGTCCAGTCGTAAGCTGCTGACCTCTCTCGCCAGGAAGTCGGCCAGATCAAGGAGGGATGGCTCGGGGCCGTCGGGATCTCGGTAGTCCCTCTGCCGCCGAAAGCGCTCCTGTCTTGCGGGTGGCAGCTTCTCCAAAATCCTCTCAACGTTAGAGTTGGCGTACAGCTCATGCCTGCCCTTCTCCCGTTGAGCTCCCAGCATCCCCACCAGGGACTGCACTTTGATTGACAGGTCGTCTAGTGAGCGATTGTCTGTGGCTGGGGGTAGGCGGTGAATATGCCTTATCTCCTGGATTACGTAATCCCATATACGTCCATATCTTTGATCCAGCGGTGCAAGGGCCGCTGTGTATGGGGTCGAGGAGGTAGCATAGGCTAGCGCTATATTGTGCGCTCGCGGTACTTTCAGGTGCTTCAATAATATTGCATACTTGTGGCGTTCGTCAACGACATCCACCATCATTGTCTCTAAACACATCCGGAGCTCCGTGTACTGTGCTCGACTCTCATAGGCGAAGTCTGGGAATGACGGCGTGGCGTTGTATGACGCCGTGGATGGCTGATACATCGGCGAGCGTTGGGGGAGAGACCTCCTGGGCGAGTCCCCTCTTGCGCCTCGCTGTGGGCTGGTACTGGCAGGGTACCATGGCCCGCTGGTCCAGGTACTGTTCCTCGGGGCTGGTCGTGCGTCGTGCTCACCCGTAAATAGAGTCGGGGGTCTGTAGCGCAGCGCCGCGGGGGTATAGCCTGGACTGTATGGGACCTCCTGGTCCGGTGGAGTACTGTGCTGTCGTCGGGCTTGGTTCTCCTCTTCTCCCTCTTCTTCTTCTATCAAATCTTCCAGATCTTGTAATCGTTTATTTAGCTTCTCCGCAGTGTAGGCTGCTCCTTCCTTGTAGCTGGGTCTCGCTTGGACCGGTATGGGAAGGGGGTCTGCGGGGGGTCTAGACTCGGTCTGTTGGTCAAGTTCAGGGTCGCTTGCTCGTTGCGGTGACGCTGCTCTTGACTGCTGTCTCGACGAGTTCCTTGATCCCCTGGCGGAGGGAGAGGGAGTTGTCCTTTTGATCAGCTGCTCTATTAGTTGCGCTTGTAGTCTGTCGCGCTCTGCGTCTCTTTGGGCACCGGCAGCGGCGCGCTGGGCGTCGGCGGCGGCGCGCTCTGTTTCTCTTTGGGCACCGGCAGCGGCGCGCTGGGCGTCGGCCCGGTCTCTTGCCATATTCTCTTCCATCTGGAAGCGTCTCATCTCCAGACTTGTGCGCTGTTCTTCGCTCCGTTGCTGTGCTTGGAGGTGTTCGCGCTCGCTGGTCGGAGCTCCTCGGATGCAATCACCACTAGGGGTCTGACCAGCCTGGATAAGCGTCCAGATAACGTCAGGAACGATGGGGGTACTGATAACTGTAGAACTCGAACCGAACGATGCACCATACATAAATAGACTATTATTAGCTTAATAGAATACGTCCAACTCGACGGTATGGTGCCAAACTATGACCATTCAACTATTAATCTACACGATATCTCAATGCCTATTCTGGGCCAAGTAGGCCCTACTACACCGCACGTGCTTCGTGGGGAGGCTTTTGCGTCTGTCACTCTGTTGGAGGGTAAAGAACTGGACTAAAAGAAAGTTCTACTTTACGAGCGCCATATATATATGCGCTATGAACAAATAGTACCACACGTATTTCGCCCGGCATATTACTGCGCGGAACCGGGGGTTGCCTCGACATGTTAGGCGGCACGATTGAACTTGGACCTAGGGGTATGGCAACCTGGCGCCAGGTTCTCGTCCAATGGTAGAATGAAACTATTATGGGCTGTTTAGTAGAAACGGGGATATTCAATGCATATTGTACAAGGAATATACAGGGGATATCAAACGATATACAAATACAATTAAATATATATATATAAATAAATATACATATTCGGTTTAATCTGATCCTTCACAACAACTATGAATGAACACAACACTCTTAACTCACCATCTTTATATAATAAAGTACTCAACCTCTAGTGTCTTTAAATATGAATGAACTGAACACTCTAATTTACCATCTTTAGATAACCAGCATGTAATGTTAAAGGTGTAGGCTGGAAAGTGGAATTCAAACTTTGATAACCGGGATGTTTTGCCAGTTCCACATGAGCTGAAAAAAAACATTTAATTTATTTTCTACTTTCTAGAGGACACACTTTTTCAAACGCATCTGTAATCAGATTACTGTTTTTTTCTTGGTAAGAGTAAGTGATTACAGTTATCACATTTTAATAATGGAATTACAGTATCCTGGTTACATGTAATCTGATACTACCCAACCCTGTTTGCTAGCACACCTAAGGTCAATAAAAACACAAAACGAAATAGCTGTCTTTCTTCCAGCATGTAACCCTGGTAACCACATTCAAAAGAAGATGCCTCATTTATGTGCAATGGTCCAGTAGTGCTTCCCACCTATCCAGGCCATATGACATTGTTATGTTGGGTGCGTTATTGGCACTCTGCCACTCTGCCTCTCTGCCAGAGCGGCAGGAGCAGTGGAGCATTCTAATTAGATTAGATTCAAATGTATTGTAATCATACAGCACACGTAACACAATGGGGAAAAGTTGGCATCTAACCAGAGTACAAATGTAACAGTAAAGTGCATGAACAATATACAATGTAACAAGTGATTAAATGGAATATATATAACAAAGCGACTGAGTAAATATGCTAATATGATGTATGTACAGTCATAATACATGTATAAATACACTATGGTAGTAAGCCATACTGGCCAGTAGCATAATTAATACAAGTAGGTATGGGATATACAGATACAGATATATAAAAGGTATGTATACAGGTATGTAAACAGGAATATATTCATACAGATATATATTTATACATAGTGTTATTATACATGGCTATCATACAGTGTTATATGGGTAGACAATAGGTTGAGGTAGGTAGTTAGTAGGTAGTAATGTTTACAGCAGTAATTGGCATGATTGCAGGAGGCAGAGACAGAGTTCTGATAGAAACTGGACAGTCAGGCGCGTTCGGTTTCGTTGCCAACAAACCAACCAACGGAACATCCTTCCTGTTCCCAGCCCACGTTCTTACACTGACTCCCATACATGTCCAAACCCATGGTATAGGTGAGTCATTATGTGAATGAATGAACGCCTGTCACAACCTGTACCATGATGAGTCTATGATAGATTGGATTTTGAAAGCAGCCTTCCCAACCCTGCTGTAAACACACAACCAAATAAACAAGCAAACAAACAAACAAACAAAACACACCATGTGTCACAACTTAAGTATGTCCAATAATAATTTCTATTGATTTTACCTGAGGGTGAAATAGGTCCACGGTCCAAGATCCATGGAAATTCACTGCATCGTGGGTTTGTGCCACTTGATGTATTCCTGAATGCAACAGACAGGTGAGGCAGGAGGTAGATTTGATTGCCGTTTGATTGACATCCTAAAGTACAGCATTGGAGGACATGATTAAAAAAAATGTATTGGCCTTTGCCTTGCAGAGTGCAGAGTGAAGTAACTCACGAAGTAGGTCTGGAGAAAACTATGGATTTCTTTAGATGAAAATAAGAAGGAAATGATTGTTGTGAATTTGTTGGCACATAGTGTTAACCGTCTGTAGTGTGGTAGTGAAAGGGTTAATCTGCTGTAGTGTGGCAGTGAAAGGGTTAACGTTAGGTTATGACTATAACCAAGTTCTGTTAGTTAGGGGCGATGCTTGGCATCGCCTTCTGCACTATCTCGCGTACGTGCACGCGTACTGAATAAACCACAAATGTACCTCTAATACCAGTATTAGTCTGACCACACCCCTCATCAGCTTACCTTCATAAGCAGGTGTGTGGTCACCTGCTCTCCTCCTTCCCAAGCTTTCACCACAAGGTGAGGACAAGGGCTGCAGCGGCGTCCGATGCCAAGCATCGCCCCTAACTAACAGAACTTGGTTATAGTCATAACCTAACGTTCTGTATCGTTAGTGGCTTAGCTTGGCATCGCCTTCTGCACAAGGGAGGCCAAGCGGAGCCACTTGGCTGACAAATACACCCCGCTGACAGCCCCCCAAAACCATCAGAACAGGGAGGGCCGAGCCCCCCCGACCCCCCCTAATGGAGGGTAGCCCCCCTATTAGGGACGTCACGGGAGGGCGACGGACCCGACCGTGCGAAGAGGCACTCAAGCAACTCAACGCACAGGGTGAGCAGACCGTGGCTTGACCCCACGACTACACACACGCACAACCCGCATGCCACCCGGGAACGAACGGAGGAACAACCTCGTTACTGCCCCCAGAATCACGGGGTCAAGGGCAAACCCAACCCCGTGGCAAGGCCGTAGCAGCGGAGCACGAAGGAAGACCCAGACCCACCAAAAGGACTGGACTCCCTGGAATGGGGGCCCGGAGAAGTCCATGATGCCAGCATCAAGACCCCACCAGGTGGGTACGTAGTGCCCCGCCCCCCACATCGCCAGCGTATTCGGACAAAGGCCCCTCAGTTACTGCACCTGGTATTCCCAGGCGGAACCAACCAGGCCAGAACCTGCCCAGCTTCCGAGATCGGACGAGACCGGGCGTGTTCAGGTCGGTATGGCCGTAAGCCGAGCGGGCCCCGTCCCCCCAATAGTACACCGCCTGGCACACTGACCCTGCAGAATAGGCAGTCAGCATGGCCGTAAGCACACAAAAAAGGTTAACCAACGGAAGCAGGCAGCGCACCGGGGAAAAACCAGGCAACAGGCTGTCAACCCTAGCCTGGAGACTGCGGACGAGACAGGCGCCAGAGGGGACAGCTGAACACAGCCGCCCCGGCGGAAGGAGCGTAAGCTGGCGGTGTTGCATGACCAAGCCTCCATTTAACAACCCCCACCCAGAGGGGTCGAGGCAGAGAAGGCTGACACGATTGGCAGACGTCATGAACGTGCAGGGGCACCCTCAAACGGTGAACCCGGGAGTTGACACTGCTCCAACACACCAGGGAATCAACCACCTCGGTGTTACCCAATGCGGTGGTTGTTCCTATAACCCCTCAAGAAAAAACTCCAAAACACACCTGCGGGTATACACCGGCTATACCGCAGTACAAGCGTTTCAGTTTCCAAAAAGGGTTAACCCAGGCCTACGGGTCGCAAACATCACTTCGGACCGGGCCTGGCGGTACGGGAAGCACAGGGTCACCAGAGGAGGTCAAAAAACCACCCCCACAGGCCCCTCTTCGCCATGCGTGAGAGAGGAGCGAAAAATAATGGAGAACCAGCCCCTAAGCACACCGTACCTGGTATTCCCCGGCGGTCTCCCAACCAAGTACTAACCAGGACCAACCTGTGTAGCGGCCGAGATCCGACGAGATCGAGCGCGTACAGAATGGCATGGCTGTAAGCCATGACGACAGTGCTGAGTAAAAACATACCCACCAGGGTCTCCATAGCGCTTAACCCTGTGACACCCAGACCGACCTGGCATTTTTCCCCCTGAAAAAAGCCCAAGTCCCTCAGGGTACCAGAACAGCAGATCTGCATCCCCGGCGGACAACGGGTTCAACTGATCTGGACCAGCGTGACCAGAACCAGTCCCGTGCCCTAACCACGCCGACATGCCTACTCCAGGAGAAGGGCAGATATGCGTGTTGATCTTAACATGAAAAGAAGGCGCCACCCAGACGTCGGGACGAACCGCGCCTGGTGGCCCACCCCAAGGGCGTGAGACCCCACTACATATGTTCAGATCCATCCCGTCATCATCCCCCAGACATGAACGAGAATCCGTCGACAACCCACCCAGGTCATGGGATGTGGTCGCCGGAAGAGGAAAAAACCCCATCTCAGTTGCTTTATAAAAACGCTGTTTCAACCACAAGCAACTAAGGCGTGCCAGTCAATCGCCTGTTTACAGCGAGCTAGCACTATACGTGCGTCGGGACACACCCCCATCAATGAACAGGCTATTTAGACCTGTCATTGAATCCCCAAGGCGCCCAGGGGAACGACAAGAGGGGTGTGACACTCCCTAACTCCAACACTTCTGGAATAGAAAGAAGGAAGCATCAACAGTATGTATCCCAGTCTACACAGCCGGGGTAAAAAATGTTCACATTTTTACATCCCACCACCCTCCCATAGGAAAGAGACGGGGATCCCCAGAGAGACTTCCCACGCGAGCTGTACAGATTGAAAAGAATATATTGCACCTTGAGCCATGTAAAAAACTGGTTTTAGGGCCTCCGGGGAAGAGGCACCGAACCCATACACACTCAATAAACGAATTGAATCGAATATACATACAATAGAAAAGGACCCTTCTAGAGGGTCCACTCACTTTGACAATCTGAGGAGGAAGGCTCTGTACTCTGATGGAGGCTTCCTCACATGGAAGAAGGAGTCCGAACTCACAGAAGGCCTGAGTAGGCGCTTGGTGAGGAGGAGCCCTGACCACCCCCCCTGAAAACAGATCCATCACATGGACCTGAACAGCACACGGAAGTCCTACCAACAGAGACGCGCACGGTGACGTACTCTATGGCGGGGGAATTCCTGCGGTGCACACGCCCAATATACCAGGCCGTGGGACCAGGAACTCCCTCCCCCCCCCCCCCCCCCCCCCCCGTAACGTGCCGAACCGCCACGTGACGGGAACCTTGAAGGACAGGGGGTGTACCCCTGACCGACAGAACAATGGGGAGAGGAAAGGTTACCAGTTCACCCCCTTACGACCCCACACCCATGATACGACGTAACGACAAAAAGAGAATATGACACAGTCATAGTCAGCTCTATGAAGCGTTTCACAGCTCCACACAGCGCACGAGCTAACCTGCTATCTGATTTTTACTAAGGAAAAACACAGAATAGAGAGGGCTCTAAGAACCCCGGTCCAACATACACATGTGCTTCTGTGGCCAGTACAACCCAGTTGTAGGTCACATGACACACACAACCCATCATCACCTACAAAAAATGGCAAAAACACTCAACAGAGGAACGCCGTTTTCTTCACAATGAGAGAATACATCATTCTTGATTAGTATCGACCACAGGCCTTGCTAAGCACACATGACAGCAACCAAACCAATTTCCCTTTAGGAAATAAGTTTCTCCAGCAGATTTAGCACAACCTCAGCAATCAAGCTGAGAGTTACATCGTATCCCTACCACACAAAAGACACAATTAATGCACAACATGTCTGATAGGAGGTGATAAAGTCCCCAGGGAACCGGGGGGGGAAACACAATCCTCCTATTTTACCCTCAATACGGCCAGTTAAAACAGGAAAACCTGTTAATGTGTGAACTCACTGTTCATTGTCATTACAGTCTGAGAAAGAACATTCTTTTACTCACTCGTCACCAAGCATAGCTTCATAGGTTAGTTGCCTTAGTAGTGAGTACACGGTACACATAAACACCATGATGTTTCTCACACAACAACCAGATCAATACATCACGACCTGCATGGAGAAGCTAACTGCCAGTGACAAAAACAGCTCACACACAACCCGCAACGTATCTCAAATGCATTGCAACAACACACGTTTTGGGAAAAAAACACCGTTATTCACAATACATTTAGCAAGGTAAAACCAGAAGACGTGTTTATGAGGTCTGGCCAACCCCGTACCTGCCCGGAACGCAGATCAGCGAAGTGCAGTCACAAGCCACCGTAGAACACAGCCGTCCCGTGTTGTTCGATCCGGGCAGCGTCGCCGCTCCACCAGTCGCTACAGTCCTCTTTGTTGACGCAATCCCCGTCTAGGCTCAGGCAGGGTCGACGAACATCCCCTGTCAAGGATGACGTCGTGGTCAAGAGTGTAAAACATGTTAAAAATCAAAGCACGTTCAACAGAATAGCATCAAGCTAACGGCTGCTCCAACCGTTCGGGTGCTATTGCTTCCGCTCGCGAGACGCCGATCTACGACGCACGCGATCAGGAGCGAGCTCCCGGCGGCGCGCGAGAAGCCAAGCTACCCCGCGCCAGGCCACCGACCGGCTAACCGTAAGCTATGAACATGTAAACAATGACATAACACTCACCCAGACAGGCCGCCGTTCTGAACCCTCCTCACTTTTTAAGAGAAAAGAGAAAACAAGACGTCAACACCGCTTCACAACGGTGACATTAACACGTCCGGCGGAATCAGCACAGTACCAACTGGCCTGTATAGCTGACTTTGAACATGAATCTGCCGCTATCGCACATTACATGCACATATCCCCTCGTGAAGGAATACTCTCATTTGGATATGAAAGATGGGGTCTTAACACGGTGACAGAGAGAATCCACTCGTCCAGAACACACAGGGATCACCAGTGTCAATGGTCGCGGCCCACTAGTTAAAACTATAATGGTCGCCAGACCAAGGCCTTCTGTCGCCTAGACGGCTAAACAAAGGACCCTAGCCTGGGGCCGGTTTCCATAAACTTTGTCAAGTAGCCCCCATAGCACTAACAGACAAGTGGAGCCCGCCAGCAAACACTACTCACCCAACCTGGAACGCACCGCTCCTCACAACAGCGGCATGTCCGACAGTTCAGCTGTGGCCTGACAGGTTTCACCCCAACAAACACAGCAAGGAACTGCAGTTGAGAAGCATGCAGCGGCGTGCTCCCAATACGAAAACCGGTGGAGGGTTTGTAGAATGATCATCATCTTCTAGACACTCCAGTACGAAGACAATATCGCCGTATTTTCTCGAAAATAGTGAGAGAGAAAATAAAGATATGATGTCAACGTATCCTTGTTTCCCAAGCTGTTCCTAATCCAATTTCTTCCATCATGGTGTCAAGTGTGGGGATCTACCGAGGCACCTCTTCCTTGTGGTGAAAGCGAGAAGGAGGAGAGCAGGTGACCACACACCTGCTTATGAAGGTAAGCTGATGAGGGGTGTGGTCAGACTAATACTGGTATTAGAGGTACATTTGTGGTTTATTCAGTACGCGTGCACGTACGCGAGATAGTGCAGAAGGCGATGCCAAGCTAAGCCACTAACGATACAGAACCTTCTTTATTGTCACAGAGAAAGGGTTAACCCTTTGGTAGTGTGGTAGTGAAAGGGTTAATGTGTTTTCTAGGTACTGTGTCGGAGTAAGAGTATGTTATAGGTTATATGTTTCATGTAGGTTTCAGCCAGATGTGTCATGAATATATTGACCATATTGATCAAATTGTTTACACTGCCTGTGTTGTCTTTTACTACCTGTATACTGTGTTGTTTTACTACCTGTACCCCCCCCCCCCCCCATGCTGCTATGATGCCTGAATTTCCCCAAGGGGATCAATAAAGGAATATCTATCTTATCTGAATATGTCAACTATGTCTCAAATGATTTTGAAGAAGAACAGGCCTAATGCTGCACCCTGATAGGCCGACAGTGTCAGCACCTCCTCCTAGTTCAAATGATGACAACGACTGATTGGCGACGTTCCAAAGGGTGTTCCAAATCAAACAAGGCTAAGTGTTTTAAATGATTATGTGAATAGTTGTGTAAGCAGTCAAGACCAAGCCCAGTTGTGATGCTTTCACCAAAGATAATCTGAAAGTGCCTGTGAAAGTGAACAGATTTCTGAAAACGTAATCCCTGTAAATCTAGTTGCACAAAAAAATATGAATAGGAATTAAGGAAAACATTTTATTCCTACAACACGTTCCCCTAAATAGAAGCCTTGCACAGAAGGTTTGTGTGCAACTTGGAGTCCAGACACCAAATGATTACATTTTTGTTTATATATTTCTCATATTTCAACACATAGCAACTTTTATTTCTTCCAACATGGAGGACAAATGCGCATTCTAAACAGTTTGTCAAAGCTATAGTGGAAAACATGAAAACCACATAAAAGAATTGTTTTCCTCCAATTGATGGAATTAAAATCCTGTATTCACCTAAAGGCTTGCTATGATTTGCTCCAGCGCAGTTGGCTCGCGGAGCAGTCTGCACCTGGCAGCGCTGTTGGCAAATATCAGGAAGGGGAAGAAATAAACCCCAAATGAGGCATAGACGTAACAGTATTTTTCACCATTTGTATTTAGTTTATTTCGTATTGTATTTAGTTTATTTCATAATGTATAGAGCTTGCTTAATTTGTAGTTTCATGACACATTGCATCCTTTGTTTTTGTCACTATCTTTCGTTATTGCATTTGTTTGTCATGTCATCCCCAAATAAATAATTCTGAGCAGACCTGTCCATGGTACTGAATCTTTAGACCGAACTTAGGCACTGTGTCTTAAAAAGGTGTTGCCGAATTTCTATCAGCATGTGACCTGTCCCACCAGAGGCGAGAACATATTAGACCATGTATACTCGCAATTTAAGAATGGGTACAAGTCACAGGCTCTTAGTCCTTTCGGCAAGTCGGACCACGCCGCCATCTTTCTTTTGCCAAAGTATAAACAAAGTCTCAAGCGAACGCCGGTAGTATCGCGAGAGGTTAAGCGTTGGACTGTGACGTCAGAGGAGACACTCCAAGCTGCGCTGGAATGCACAGACTGGAATGTATTCCGTGATAACACAGCCAATATTAACGAATACACTGAAACGGTGCTTGACTTTGTCTGTACTCTGGTAGAAGAAACAATCCCCTCTACCACAATTAGAATCTACCCAAATCAAAAGCCCTGGGTAGATAAATCCGTCCGTGAGGCTCTGAAAGTGCGCACCTCAGCCTACAACACCGGGCTGGTGACAGGCAACATGGATGAACACAAGACGGCAAGATACAACGTCAGGAGAGCAGTAATAGAGGCAAAACGGCGTTACAGGGATAAAGTTGAACTTCAGTTTGAACAGGCTGACTCTAGAGGTATGTGGCAGGGCCTCAGAACAATGACAGACTACAAAGGCACCCCCCTCAAACTGAACAGGGGGGGGGGGGTCTGCTGATGGAGACTCAGTGTTCAGGGTAACAGAGCATGAGGTGAGGCGGACCTTTAAAAAAGTGAATATCAGGAAGGCAGCAGGACCGGACGGCGTCCCCGGCCGCATCCTAAAAGTCTGTGCCGACCAACTGGTCCCGGTATTCACTGACATCTTTAACCTGTCCTTAGAACAGGCTGTCATCCCCACCTGTCTGAAGAAGTCAACCATCATCCCTGTACCCAAAAAATCTATGCCCGCTTGCCTCAACGACTACCGCCCTGTAGCTCTCATCTCCATAGCCTTGAAGTGCTTTGAGAAGCTAGTGAAGGGCTACATCTGTTCCTCCCTCCCCATCAACCTGGACCCCCTGCAATTTGCATACCGCCCTAACAGGTCCACGGAGGACGCCATAGCCCATGTGCTGCACACAGCAGCATCACACCTGGACAAGAGGCAGGGGAACTATGTGAGAATGCTGTTCATCGACTACAGCTCAGCATTCAATACCATAGTCCCCTCCAAACTCATAGCCAAGCTCAGGGACCTGGGCTTGAACTATGACCTCTGCCAGTGGGTCTTGGACTTCCTGACGGGTAGACCCCAGGTGGTAAGAGCAGGCAACTGCACCTCCTCATCCATCACGCTCAACATAGGGGCCCCCCAGGGCTGTGTTCTGAGCCCCCTCCTCTACTCCCTGTACACACATGACTGCGTGGCACAGCGGAACAACAACACAATCATCAAATTTGCTGATGACACAGTAGTGGTGGGCCTGATCTCTGCCAACGACGAGAGGGCCTACCTGGAAGAGGTAGAGAATCTGTCACAGTGGTGTCAGGAGAACTGCCTCTCCCTGAACGTCAGCAAAACAAAAGAGATGATTGTGGCCTTCAGGAGGTCGGGGGTCAAGGACTACAGCCCCCTCAGCATCGACGGGGCACCGGTTGAGAGAGTGAACAGTTTAAAGTACCTCGGAGCCCACATATCCGAGGACTTGACATGGAACACACACATTGACAGTGTTGTGAAGAAGGCACGACAACGTCTCTACTTCCTCAGGCGCCTAAGGAAGTTCCAAGTCAGTCAGAAGATCCTTAAGAACTTCTACTCATGTACAATAGAGAGCATCCTGACTGGCAACATCACCTCCTGGTTTGGGAATAGCACTGCACAAGACCGTAGCAGACTACAAAGAGTGACACGTTCAGCCGAACGCACAATTGGAGGGGGGCTTCCCACCCTCCAGAACATTTACAACAAGCGGTGCAGGGGTAAGGCTAAGAGAATCATCAAGGACTCCAGCCACCCGAACAACTGCCTCTTTGAACTACTGCGGTCAGGCAAGCGATACCGGAGTCTTAAGGCGAGCACAGAAAGACTCAGAAGAAGCTTCTATCCCCAGGCCATCAGGCTGCTCATCGAACAATAAACACTATGCAACAACCATCAAATGCACACAGCACACACACCCACACGCACACACTCACTTAAACAAACAACACACTGCAGCACCCACTCTACACACTTTAGATCACCTAAACACACTTTACACTTTATATTTATTGGTAAAGGATTTGCACTACAACTCGTACACCTTACTGTAAATTGTACCTAAATTGTACCTCATCCCATTTCTGCTCTGCACT
>NC_140178.1:96461183-96486183 GCF_963971535.1 Notolepis coatsorum
GACTTCTAAAGGACCAGCCCTCACCATTCAGGACCACCTGGTTCATTGTATGGCTTTTCTCATTCGTCAGATAACATCTGTGAATGTTTTCATCCTCATTGTGGGAAGTGTTAATTCATCCATCATTGCATAAATTCATCCATCCATCCATCCATCCATCCATTAATGCATTAATTAATGCATCCATCCATCCATAAATCCATCCATCCATCCATCCATTAATGCATTAATTAATTCATCCATCCATAAATTCATCCATCCATCCATTAATTCATCCATCCATCCATCCACCCATTAATGCATTATTTAATTCATCCATCCATCCATCCATTCATTCATTCATCAACTTGTTCATTCAATTATAATTTATTTTATACAATAGAATAGTATAACACATCATAATATAATAGTATTAACATATTTCTGTAAGTAACACAACTAGTGTTGTCACGATACTGGAATTCCAAACTTCGATACGATACCTTGAAAAGTATCGATATTCTATACCATTTTCGATACCACTGGGAAAAAGGTTAAATCTTAAAATGTAAAAAAAAAAAAAAAAAAAAAAATTGCTTTTCTTGCTGGTCGATTCTCCTCAGCTTCTCTCTGGTACTATAAGAGAAGATACATATAACTTTGTATAACTAAATGATATAATCTTAGAAATTAAGTAAAGTTAATAGTAGCGTGTTAAGCATAACAGATTGATTGATTGAAAATTTTATTAACAGATTGCAGAATGGGTACAATACAGTACGGCTCAATACACACAATTGTTAAGGGGATGCAGACCAGAGAAAGACGTTTGTCTTGTTTACATCATGGTCCCCCATTTTCAATTTATCATAACATTTTTTTTTTTTTTTTTTTTTTTTTTTGATCATCATAACATTTATGACATACAGATAAACAGTACTGTTTAAGAGACAGAGTTTCTAAAAAGAGAGTATATACAGTTAATTTACTTCTGACCATTATAGTCAAAGTATTTTCCTATGAACTGAAACTCATAAGACCACATAAGGCTAGCATCATTCAGTTACAGCTATATTGGCCAACATTAGCCAGCGATCTAGCCAGCTACTGCACCCTGAACTGCCAGCCAGCCAGCTGGCCACCCCCAATCCAGCCAACCGTACAAATTACGGTCTCAGCCAATCACATCGATATGTACAGTTAGTTAGCTAGCCATTCCATTGCGAATTAAAAGGTAGGCAGCCAGCCAGTATTAGCTAGCTAGTAGCTAGGTAGCTAACGTTAGCCAACTGAGAAAGAGAGCTAGCTAGCCAACAGCTAGCCAACAGCTGCAAGCCTGCAATGAACGCCACGAAGGCCAACATTAGACAACACCTCATGTATTAAACGAAAGTCAATCGTGTAATGGGTCATTTTGTTTAATGATTCAGGGATGTTGAAAGAAGAGCTGTCGAGGCTCTGCACTTGGAGCGAGTGAGAGCCGAGTTGTGTTGACAAGACACTCTGTGAGGAGAGGGGGGAGGGGGAGGGGCAATGCCCCAGCAGCGTGTGTGCGTGTGGCAACAACTTGCTGTAGGAGAGAAGACTGCGAGAACGCCAGCTGGTATAGATATTGCAGAAAGTATCGATATTGCGGGAAATGAGTATTGAAACAGTTTTAAATATTCAGAATCGATATTTATCGAAAAATCGATATTTTTGACGACACTAAACACAACATGGGATACAACACTTGAACGTGCTGTCCAACCAACTTACTGCTTATCTCTTACAGAATGACCTCATAGACCCTAATCAATCAGTCAGGCTTCCGGACTGGCCACTCCACAGAAACGGCCCTCATTGCGGTCACAGAGGCACTTCACTTAGCAAAAGCAAAAGGCTTCTCCTCTGTCCTGATTCTCCTAGATCTATCTGCAGCCTTCGACACACGATTCTACCACAACAAAAATGTAAATAACTTTTTATCTAACCCTAACTAACCTTACTGTCATGCACTTGTCCTAATAAACTAACCTACACTGTAGCACTCAACACTTTGATGAACATTGTTACTCAGCTGATAGAGACTAGTTGTGCCCTTCCTGATGACTTGTCGTACAGAACTTGTAAGTCGCTTTGGATAAAAGCGTCAGTTAAATGACTAAATGTAAATGTAAATGTAAAGATAGATTCACTGTTTCATGGGATCAACATTTACATTAAGTAGTCAATTTCCACAAGGCAGTTCATACTAGTCTTTCCAAGTGTTCCCTCCAGATAAACACACATGCAGGTGTTTCTTCTACTAGGGTAGTGGTTGTGGGTGACATGGATTTTAATGTGGGCCATTACATGTTTTTTAAGGTGTGACCATTTGACACTTTTCTATGGTCTCTGTACTTGCAATGTACTCCATCGCTGACAGATTGGTAAGCTACCTCCTTATACTACATCATTATTGGATTTTGGTACCTATGGAACCCGTTCTAGTGACTGGCTGGTCCTTAAGGTTTGCTCTGAACAGGGTAATCTGCCCTTTGCTATGATGCCCTTAGCTCATGGAATGGACTCCAACGGTCTCCCCTTCTGTGGCAGAATTTAAAACCTTGATATCCAAGTTTTGTCAATCAAGTTGTTCATGTTTTAATTGATTGTTATCCTTACTTGTACTTGTCTTATTGTTATGATTTCATATTCTGTGTGATTTTATATGGCTTTTCTTTGCTTAACTCTGTATGCCCACTCAACGTGACTGAAATGAGGGAAACCTCAGTTGCCTTTCAAGTTAAAATAAAGGTTTGAAATTAAATTAAATTAAATAAAACCTCTGATTTTTTTTTTATTTAATACATTTTTCAAATAAAAACTAAAGTCAAGAATTCCGACAGGCTTGTCCCTTCCTATTAAGCCCTAATGTTCTGGGAGGTGGAGTGAAGCCAGCGGATGGTTGTCGTCCTGGAGAGATGAAAGGCGAGGCCTGACTGCTTTAATAACTGAAGGTGAACATGTGATTGATGGGGTGTGGAGAGATATGAACAGCTGCCGGGAGAGATAGCAGATAATACCAGGAGTAGTAATAGATTACTACTAGAGGAGCAATAGAGTAATGGATTACATGTATATACAGTATGGCTGAACTGTTAGGCATTTATGAACCCAGAGAGGCGACTAGCTAGATCAGCTGATGCGATGGTTGTGACGATCAATGTCAATAGTTGGGTGAATTCATTGCAACATTGGAACAGTGCATTGTTACCTTCAAGGTGGAATGATTTCAGTAAATCTTTTATTCCTTCTCCTTTTGTATCAGTTGCCATATAGGACTCAGATATTAATAGCGTATTCATTTTGAACTGTGATGAAGCCCTAGCCATGCTACATATCTGATATTAATCAACACCCTTCCAGCCAATCAGAATTGAGTATTCAGCCAGGGCATGGTATATATATAATGATTGCTATGGTGTAGCTGGTGTGGGGGTTATTGAGGCACTATTATTAATGTTAATGTAATTAGGAGAAGATGAGAAAGTCCTCTGCTCCACCTTCCTCCTCCCCCTTCCTCCTCTGTCTGTCTCTCCCCTGCACCTCTCTCTGTCTGTCTCCCCCTTTCACCTCTCTCTGTCTGTCTCTCTCGGTCTCTCTGTCTGTCTCTTCCCTGCACCTCTCTGTCTGTCTCCCCCCTGCACCTCTCTCTATCTGTCTCTCTGTCTGTCTCCCACTGTCCCTCTCTGTCTGTCTCCCCCTGCACCTCTCTCTATCTGTCTCTCTGTCTGTCTCCCACTGTCCCTCTCTGTCTGTCTCCCCCTGCACCTCTCTGTCTGTCTCTCTGTCTGTCTCTCCCCTGTACCTCTCTATCTGTCTCTCCCCTGCACCTCTGTCTGTCTCTCCCCTGCACCTCTCTGTCTGTCTCTCCCCTGCACCTCTCTCTATCTGTCTCTCCCCTGCACCTCTGTCTGTCTCTCCCCTGTACCTCTCTGTCTGTCTCTCCCCTGCACCTCTCTGTCTGTCTCCCCCCTGCACCTCTATCTGTCTCTCCCCTGCACCTCTCTGTCTGTCTCTCCCCTGCACCTCTCTGTCTGTCTCTCCCACTGTCCCTCTCTGTCTGTCTCCCCCTGTACCTCTCTATCTGTCTCTCCCCTGCACCTCTCTCTATCTGTCTCTCCCCTGCACCTCTCTGTCTGTCTCCCCCCTGCACCTCTATGTCTGTCTCTCTGTCTGTCTCCCACTGTCCCTCTCTGTCTGTCTCCCCCTGTACCTCTCTGTCTGTCTCTCCCCTGCACCTCTATCTGTCTCTCCCCTGTACCTCTCTCTGTCTGTCTCTCCCCTGTACCTCTCTGTCTGTCTCTCCCCTGCACCTCTCTGTCTGTCTCTCCCCTGTACCTCTCTCTGTCTGTCTCTCCCATGTACCTCTCTGTCTGTCTCCCCCCTGCACCTCTCTGTCTGTCTCTCCCCTGTACCTCTCTGTCTGTCTCTCCCATGTACCTCTCTGTCTGTCTCCCCCCTGCACCTCTCTGTCTGTCTCTCCCCTGTACCTCTCTCTGTCTGTCTCTCCCCTGTACCTCTCTGTCTGTCTCTCCCCTGCACCTCTCTGTCTGTCTCTCCCCTGCACCTCTATCTGTCTCTCCCCTGCACCTCTATCTGTCTCTCCCCTGCACCTCTCTGTCTGTCTCTCCCCTGTACCTCTCTCTGTCTGTCTCTCCCCTGTACCTCTCTGTCTGTCTCTCCCCCTGCACCTCTCTGTCTGTCTCTCCCCTGCACCTCTCTGTCTGTCTCTCCCCTGCACCTCTCTCTGTCTCTCCCCTGCACCTCTCTGTCTGTCTCTCCCCTGTCCCTCTCTGTCTGTCTCTCCCCTGCACCTCTATGTCTGTCTCTCCCCTGTACCTCTGTCTGTCTCTCCCCTGTACCTCTGTCTGTCTCTCCCCTGTACCTCTCTGTCTGTCTCTCCCATGTACCTCTCTGTCTGTCTCTCCCATGTACCTCTCTCTGTCTGTCTCTCCCATGTACCTCTCTGTCTGTCTCTCCCCTGCACCTCTCTGTCTGTCTCTCCCCTGCACCTCTCTGTCTGTCTCTCCCCTGCACCTCTCTGTCTGTCTCTCCCCTGCACCTCTCTGTCTGTCCCTCCCCTGTACCTCTCTGTCTGTCTCTCCCCTGCACCTCTCTGTCTGTCTCTCCCCTGTACCTCTCTGTCTGTCTCTCCCCTGCACCTCTCTGTCTGTCTCTCCCCTGTACCTCTCTGTCTGTCTCTCCCCTGCACCTCTCTGTCTGTCTCTCCCCTGTACCTCTCTGTCTGTCTCTCCCCTGCACCTCTCTGTCTGTCTCTCCCCTGCACCTCTCTGTCTGTCTCTCCCCTGCACCTCTCTGTCTGTCTCTCTGTCTGTCTCTCCCCTGCACCTCTCTGTCTGTCTCTCCCCTGCACCTCTATCTGTCTCTCACCTGCACCTCTATCTGTCTGTCTCTCCCCTGTACCTCTCTGTCTGTCTCTCCCCTGCACCTCTATCTGTCTCTCACCTGCACCTCTATCTGTCTGTCTCTCCCCTGTACCTCTCTGTCTGTCTCTCCCCTGCACCTCTCTGTCTGTCTCTCCCCTGTACCTCTCTGTCTGTCTCTCCCCTGCACCTCTCTCTGTCTCTCCCCTGCACCTCTCTGTCTGTCTCTCCCCTGCACCTCTCTGTCTGTCTCTCCCCTGCACCTCTCTGTCTGTCTCTCCCCTGTACCTCTCTGTCTGTCTCTCCCCTGTACCTCTCTGTCTGTCTCTCCCCTGCACCTCTCTGTCTGTCTCTCCCCTGCACCTCTCTGTCTGTCTCTCCCCTGCACCTCTCTGTCTGTCTCTCCCCTGTACCTCTCTCTGTCTCTCCCCTGCACCTCTCTGTCTGTCTCTCCCCTGTACGTCTCTGTCTGTCTCTCCCCTGCACCTCTCTGTCTGTCTCTCCCCTGTACCTCTCTCTGTCTCTCCCCTGTACCTCTCTCTGTCTGTCTCTCCCCTGTACCTCTCTGTCTGTCTCTCCCATGTACCTCTCTCTGTCTCTCCCCTGCACCTCTCTGTCTGTCTCTCCCCTGTACCTCTCTGTCTGTCTCTCCCCTGTACCTCTCTGTCTGTCTCTCCCCTGTACCTCTCTCTGTCTGTCTCTCCCCTGTACCTCTCTCTGTCTCTCCCCTGTACCTCTCTCTGTCTGTCTCTCCCCTGTACCTCTCTGTCTGTCTCTCCCCTGTACCTCTCTGTCTGTCTCTCCCCTGTACCTCTCTCTGTCTCTCCCTTGTACCTCTCTGTCTGTCTCTCCCCTGTACCTCTCTCTGTCTCTCCCCTGTACCTCTCTGTCTGTCTCTCCCCTGTACCTCTCTGTCTGTCTCTCCCCTGTACCTCTCTCTGTCTCTCCCCTGTACCTCTCTGTCTGTCTCTCCCCTGTACCTCTCTGTCTGTCTCTCCCCTGTACCTCTCTCTGTCTCTCCCATGTACCTCTCTGTCTGTCTCTCCCCTGTACCTCTCTGTCTGTCTCTCCCCTGCACCTCTCTGTATGTCTCTCCCCTGCACCTCTCTGTCTGTCTCTCCCCTGCACCTCTCTGTCTGTCTCTCCCCTGCACCTCTCTGTCTGTCTCTCCCCTGCACCTCTCTGTCTGTCTCTCCCCTGTACCTCTCTGTCTGTCTCTCCCCTGCACCTCTCTGTCTGTTTCTCCCATGTACCTCTCTGTCTGTCTCTCCCCTGCACCTCTCTGTCTGTTTCTCCCATGTACCTCTCTGTCTGTCTCTCCCCTGTACCTCTCTGTCTGTCTCTCCCCTGCACCTCTCTGTCTGTCTCTCCCCTGCACCTCTCTGTCTGTCTCTCCCCTGCACCTCTCTGTCTGTCTCTCCCCTGCACCTCTCTCTCTGTCTCTCCCCTGCACCTCTCTGTCTGTCTCTCCCCTGTACCTCTCTGTCTGTCTCTCCCCTGTACCTCTCTGTCTGTCTCTCCCCTGCACCTCTCTGTCTGTCTCTCCCCTGCACCTCTCTGTCTGTCTCTCCCCTGCACCTCTCTGTCTGTCTCTCCCCTGTACCTCTCTGTCTGTCTCTCACCTGCACCTCTCTGTCTGTCTCTCCCCTGTACCTCTCTGTCTGTCTCTCCCCTGCACCTCTCTGTCTGTCTCTCCCCTGCACCTCTCTGTCTGTCTCTCCCCTGCACCTCTCTGTCTGTCTCTCACCTGTACCTCTCTCTGTCTGTCTCCCCTTTCACCTCTCTCTGTCTGTCTCTCTGTCTGTCTCTCCCCTGTACCTCTCTCTATCTGTCTCCCCCTTTCACCTCTCTCTGTCTGTCTCCCCCTTTCACCTCTCTCTGTCTGTCTCTCTGTCTGTCTCTCCCCTGTACCTCTCTCTATCTGTCTCCCCCTTTCACCTCTCTCTGTCTGTCTCTCTGTCTGTCTCTCACCTGTACCTCTCTGTCTGTCTCTCCCCTGTACCTCTCTCTATCTGTCTCCCCCTTTCACCTCTCTCTGTCTGTCTCTCTCTCACCTGTACCTATCTCTGTCTGTCTCCCCCCTGCACCTCTCTGTCTGTTTCTCTCTCTTCCACCCATCTCTGTCTGTCTGTTTCTTCCACCTCTCTCCCTTCCACCTCTCTATCTATGTCTCTCTCTTCCACCTCTCTCTCTCTCTCTGTCTCTCTCTCTTCCACCTCTCTTGTTTTCCTTCCTCTCCTCTTCCTCTCCTCTTCCACTTCCTCCTTTTTCTCCGCCTCACCGCATTGCAGCCCCATCAGCACTGGGTTACTGCTACTGACACACACACACACACACACACACACACACACACACACACACACACACACACACACACACACACACACACACACACACACACACACACACACACACACACACACACACACACACACACACACACACACACACACACACACACACACACACACACACACACACACACACACACACACACACACACACACACACACACACACACACACACACACCTTTGTGTGCCTACACAAACACACGCACGCACACACACACACAGGACTACACACCTACCTTTGTGTGCCTACACAAACACACCCACGCGCAGAGCCAAGGACACAGTCTATCAACCTCAGACCTCCCGCTGTAACTCTTTATTCCTTCCTTTCCACTGCCCTCTACCTCTCAGCAAATAAGAGAGAAGAGAGTGAAAGAGAGAGAGAGAGGGTGCGATCTAGAGAAAGAGAGAAAGAGAGAAAGAGAAAAAGAGAGATGGGAGAGAGAGACAGACATGACATGTTTGCACAAAGTGTGGACACATACAAACACACTGGGAAGGAGGTGCAGGATAAAGACGGCAAAGGAAGGAGATAGTATAATGAAGAACACACACGCACACAACACACGCACACAACACACACACACCAAGGTCAAACCTTACCTTCACGCCTCAGTCACTTACACTGCCGTTCCGTCACAGGAAGTTCATTATTAATTCACACAGATGTTATGGTAAACAATGAGAGATTCAGTCCTACATGGTTTTAGATCAGTATAATGGAAAATTCAGACAGCAGTTATAGTAAAAAATGAGATTCAGTCCTACATGGTTTTAGATCAGTATAATGGAGAATTCAGACAGCAGTTATAGTAAACAATGAGAGATTCAGTCCTACATGGTTTTAGATCAGTATAATGGAGAATTCAGACAGCAGTTAAGGGCTCCGCACACGGAGGGCGAATTTAGCCAAGCGACCGACTTTTTTGCGAGCCGACCGACAGAATTGTATCCCCTCCATTGTTATGAATGAGAGAACCCACACGGCAGGAGATTTTGAAGCGACGGTCACGCAGCTATTTCTGTCGCCTGGCTAAAAATCGCCTCGATCCTATTTTTTGAGGCGACGGCAGCGCCTCAAGGACAATGAGGAAATAACATGACTTCTACAGTAGAAGTAGTACAGAAGTTCTACTGGTGTATCATTTGAACACCATTAATTTATCAATACATTCATTGATCAATAACCTACGTATTATTACCATGCTACTTATGTTCATTATTATTAACAGGAACAATTTAAATAAATAACGTTAGTTGGAGAAGCTATAGTGGCCGCTTGTCATTAACTAATGAATGAACAATGCGCCACAATGCACCTACTTAGATGTTTTTATACTCGGGTAACAAAAGAAGTTGTGGATGTTGACAGAGTTTAATGTCCAGGCTTCAGCTGATGTGGTTTATAAGGTTTATTGTCCAAAGAAAATGATGGTTGAGAACAGAACAGCGTCTTCAGTGAAAAAACATTCTCTCTCAGCTGCATAACAATTCTTGTCCAATCGGTGGTAATGAACGTATTGTAGCGATCAGTCATGCAGTAATGTCAGGAAGAATGAGGAGAGGTTATATTCGTATAGGTGGTTTAATTCCAGCTCAATATGGGTTTAGTTCCCTCGTAAAGCACAACACAGCTACCTGCTAATACGCTAACCTAACATCCGGTCCGTCTTCTGATATCTCCCTCCGGGGGGAAACAAGTAACCACACCCCCAGCTAGACAGAGCGACGGTCGGCTCTGGTGTGGTGGGCCAGGCGATTGTCGTTGAGCGACAGGCGATCGCATCGCCAGGCGACGTCGGTTGCCCGCCGTGTGCAGACCACTTTATAGTAAACAATGAGAGATGCAGTCCTACATGGTTTCAGGTCAGTCTAATGAAGAATTCAGACAGCAGTTATAGTAAACAATGAGAGATGCAGTCCTACATGGTTTCAGGTCAGTCTAATGAAGAATTCAGACAGCAGTTATAGTAAACAATGAGAGATGCAGTCCTACATTCTTTCAGGTCAGTCTAATGAAGAATTCAGACAGCAGTTATAGTAAACAATGAGAGATGCAGTCCTACATGGTTTCAGGTCAGTCTAATGAAGAATTCAGACAGCCGTTATGGTAAACAATGAGAGATGCAGTTCTACATGGTTTCAGGTCAGTCTAATGAAGAATTCAGACAGCCGTTATGGTAAACAATGAGAGATGCAGTCCTACATGGTTTCAGGTCAGTCTAATGAAGAATTCAGACAGCAGTTATAGTAAACAATGAGAGATGCAGTCCTACATGGTTTCAGGTCAGTCTAATGAAGAATTCAGACAGCAGTTATAGTAAACAATGAGAGATGCAGTCCTACATGGTTTCAGGTCAGTCTAATGAAGAATTCAGACAGCAGTTATAGTAAACAATGAGAGATGCAGTCCTACATGGTTTCAGGTCAGTCTAATGAAGAATTCAGACAGCAGTTATAGTAAACAATGAGAGATGCAGTCCTACATGGTTTCAGGTCAGTCTAATGAAGAATTCAGACAGCAGTTATAGTAAACAATGAGAGATGCAGTCCTACATGGTTTCAGGTCAGTCTAATGAAGAATTCAGACAGCAGTTATAGTAAACAATGAGAGATGCAGTCCTACATGGTTTCAGGTCAGTCTAATGAAGAATTCAGACAGCAGTTATAGTAAACAATGAGAGATGCAGTCCTACATGGTTTCAGGTCAGTCTAATGAAGAATTCAGACAGCCGTTATGGTAAACAATGAGAGATGCAGTCCTACATGGTTTCAGGTCAGTCTAATGAAGAATTCAGACAGCAGTTATAGTAGACAATGAGAGATGCAGTCCTACATGGGTTCAGGTCAGTCTAATGAAGAATTCAGACAGCAGTTATGGTAAACAATGAGAGATGCAGTCCTACATGGTTTCAGGTCAGTCTAATGAAGAATTCAGACAGCCGTTATGGTAAACAATGAGAGATGCAGTCCTACATGGTTTCAGGTCAGTCTAATGAAGAATTCAGACAGCCGTTATGGTAAACAATGAGAGATGCAGTCCTACATGGTTTCAGGTCAGTCTAATGAAGAATTCAGACAGCAGTTATAGTAAACAATGAGAGATGCAGTCCTACATGGTTTCAGGTCAGTCTAATGAAGAATTCAGACAGCAGTTATAGTAAACAATGAGAGATGCAGTCCTACATGGTTTCAGGTCAGTCTAATGAAGAATTCAGACAGCAGTTATGGTAAACAATGAGAGATGCAGTCCTACATGGTTTCAGGTCAGTCTAATGAAGAATTCAGACAGCAGTTATGGTAAACAATGAGACTAGCCGCAGCTAGTATGAGGAACAGCATGGACTGTGCTGAGAAAGAACTCTACCGATCAACAACACCATTGGTAAGAGGCCTGGGGCAACAGTGGCTCAGCAGGTAGAGCGCTCATCTGGTCATCAGAATGTTCCGGCTCCTCCCGTGCAGCGTGCCGAAGTGTCCTCGAGCAAGACACGTAACCCCTAAGTGCTCCCGATGAGCAGGTCTTGCATGGTTGCCTCCCCTGTGAATGTGTTAACCCTTTCACTCCCACACGACAGAAGGATAACCTTTCACTATACCACACTACAGACGGTTGTAGTGTGGTAGTCAAAGGTTAACCTTCTGCCGGGTGGTAGTGAAAGGGTTAACCCTTTGCCGTGTGGCAGTGAGAGGGTTAACCTTCTGTATTGTCGCAGTGAAAGGGTTAACCATTTGGTAGTGTGATAGTGAAAGTGTTACAAAGGGTCAGATTAAACCGAATATATATATTTATTGCTTGAGATCCCTTGTATAATATTTGTATATCGTTTGATATCCCTTGTATATTCTTTGTATATATACACGGAATATCCCTTTACCTAGGTACAAACCAGACCATAATATTCGTTCTCCTATTGGACAGCGACCCCTAGGCGCCAACGGTCATACCCCCAATGGCAAGTTCAAAGGCAACGCCAAGGCATGTCTCAACATGTCCAGGTTTGCGCAGTAATACGAGACAGAACTGAGGTTGGCACTAGATTATTCACTTTACGTATAAATACGTTGCAGGTGGATACAGCAGTAGAGTATCCTAAACGTTGAAGCCTTCACCACGATACAACGTGCCGTGAAGTGGGCCTCTTTGCCCCTGAATAGAGCCTTGAAAACCGCGTGCGAATATATAGCTAAAGTGTCAGAGTTTAACGCTGTATCGTCGAGTTCGACTTATTCTAATGTGACCAGCATTACCACCGGTTCGTCGTACCTATAGCTAGTGCACTTATCCAGGCTGGGCGGCCTAAACTCGTGCCACCACCCGAGGAGTCCTAGACGAGAACCGTTGGATATGTACACCGGAGAACCTACACCGGCGAATGCAGAGCCTTTTCTGGCTGGATTATATTGCTTTGGTACTGTGGCTGCTGGAGCAGAGAACCGTCTACCCCACTGTCGTGTGGGATCTACCCCTGTGAGGAGCACCCTCGAGCCCGCCTCTAGGACCAGAGGCTGGCTAGCTTTCATCCATGCTGTCGGGCATACTGGATTATAGCTGCTGCTTTGTCTGCGGACCAAGGGAGTACTGCACTGGCTCCTGTATCTGGAGCCTCGTTATTCCGCGTTGACCCAGACTTTGCTCCCGAACATTCCTCTACCCCTGCCGGCTTACAACCGGAGGGAACCCCCCAGTGTCTCCAGCTGACTACGAGTGTGCCTTATGCAATTACTATGCTACAGGTGGCGTCAGTTATACCCATCTTACTATTCTCATGGACTTACGCTCTTGACCTACTTTAAGTGTTCTTCGCCTTACAAGCGCAAGTATAATTCTCAATCTGTAACCTACCGTTGCTGCTCTAATAATAATAAATACCTCTAACTAGAACTTTATGTGTCATTGCCGTATTCTTGTGTGGGTGTTCACCAGATATATCCATGTACTGTATGGCCAGTAATTAAAGTACATAACTAAGTAGTGGTTTAATAATACCATACTCTCAATACAGTCAGGGAATTGTACCCCTCAGTTACAGAAAGGGTTAATGAATGGGTTGATGAATTTGAGGCATACGTTGTAAAGCGCTTTGGATAAAATGCAGTCCATGTAGGGTTCCAAAAATCCAAACTATCCCATTATTGAGGTGAAATAGCCCTCTCCAAAGAAACAGTATAAATAAAAGTGACTGTTTTTATATAATTGATTTGCGCTTTATTAGATGTAAACCATGTGGCATGTTGTGTTGAGTGGTATTATAAGAGAAAGAATGGTTGTGCTGTAAAGCTCATGAGGTAGGATGAGGCACTGCCATGGTCGACGGTTCGATTCCCACTGGGGACACTCCACCAACCACCATACGTCATCTTAAAAACATAAAAGACAAACAAAATATTGTGACACAAATTTAAAACCACAACAACATTATGATACGGTCCATCAGTGCCAATTAGACCAGGAAGTCCAGCTCAGAAGACGAGGTAAACAAGGTCAACGCTCCCTCGGACACAAGTAGTCAATTATTGATAAACACACAGGCATGTGTGCACTCACACACACACACACACACACACACACACACACACACACACACACACACACACACAAGATGATCAAATCAGAGTCTGATAAAAAAAGATGAATCAACCTCTGTAGATAAGATGACCGCTCAGGAGGTAGTCTGGGCAGTTATCTGGTAATCTGAAGCATTCCAGCTTGATTCTGACTCCTTACAAAGATTATATTATTATTATTATTATTATTATTATTATTATTATTATTATTATTATTATTATTATTATTATTATTATTATTATTATTATTATTATTATTTTTTTTTTTTTTTTTTTTTTTTTTACAAAAACCCATCTATAAAATATACCTCCCGAAGTATAACGCTAACTGTTTTTTCCATAAGCATTTTCCATTCACATACATACAAACGGTTACCATTAGCTTAATTTTTTTAACATGTATAATGTATTTAGAAACAAATCTCTATCTTTACCTGGACGTTAAAGTGAAAAAAAGAGAGAAAGAAAAGAAAACTAAACAGAATATAATTTAGCGGATAGGTTGATTATAACATTAACATCAAGCAGGATCTATACTCTGAGGGCAAGGCTTTTCTAAACTATGGAAAATGGCCCAAAATAGGTCATGATCATATTCTGGTGTTTTTAATTAATTCATGAATTAATGAATTAATGAATTAATGAATTAATTCATTCATTCATTCATTCATTCATTCATTCATTCATTCATTCATTCATTCATTCATTCATTCATTCATAACCTTTATTTTATACTCATACATACAATTGAGAGAGAAGCCCTCATTTCCAAATCAACGAGATTACAAAAACAATAAGAAACAATACAATATAATCTAACACCACAAAAACCAACAATTACATAACAATAAAACAACACAAAGTAAACTAATAAATATCTCACAGAATCCAGCAAATAAATAAATGAAAACAGTAAGAATCAGAAACAGGAATGTTCAGAATAAGGGATCTGAAGTTCCCATGAGTAGGTACAGTAAAGTGCTCATATTGAGGGATGTTTGGAGCTTATGCTGACCTCCCACGTTCTGAGTGGGCCTGAGGGACCTATAACCAGGTCATTTGAGCGGGGTACATAGGGACCAGAGTTCCATTAAAATATTGATGTGATATAAGGAGGGAGCATTTATTTTTGCCATATGGCAAAGTGTAACAATATGTTATAATGAGCCCAGGTCTCATTAGAGTTAGTATAGTACAACAGAGATCTTCTATTATTAAGTTATGAGTTATGAATTTTTAGGGATGGATGATGCAGTATACAGGCAATAATTCATTCCTCAGGCCAGGGGCTCGTAATGATTACAAACCAGGTCACGCTTCTGTTCCTACTAGGATCCCACATGAAGAGATTACAGGCCCAGGCTCATTAAAACACAGAGTGAAGAGTGTCTGCTGTAATGAGCTGCATGGACCCCAAAGGTAAGGGAATAAACGGATCAGTTGAGTCCCTGGTTGGGGGGGGGGGGGGGGAGTATCAGTATCATGGTTTAAACTGGATTATACCATGGTAATATTTTATGGGGACATATTTCATATTTGAGTATTTTTCAACAAGTTAAATAGGTCACCTAAACATATCTTTGCTGAAAAACCTTTTCTTGCTGAAAAAACACTTTGATTATGAATTCTATAGCAGCCTCTATATACCCCTATGTTTCAATCCTGTTCTCCATGGGCTGTTTCTGTGTAATGAGCGAGGTGCTTTTATAACACAGAGGGAGGGAGTTCCAGAGGGTGGGTGCGACAGCAGAGAAGCAAGATGGCGCCTGTGTCGGCCAGCCGCCGGCCTCGTCGGTACTGTCCGCTTAGTCTCCTGCTTGTTATTACTCTGCTTCTATGTATCTTCTGCCGAGACATCTCCACCCTACTGGTTTATGATCGACAAGCTCTTTTAAATCTAAGAGCCTTCAGCGAAACGCTTTCATCACATTGTTTGGGTGAGAAAGTGACAAGTCTCCCCCCGTTCTCCTGAATATACCTGCTCACCTACGCCGTCCTCCCTGTGCCTCCCTACGTAAAAAACGTTACTGGAGAAGGGGAAAACGAGGCGGTGTACACGTCAAAATCAAGACCTACCTGCTGGCCTCCTCGTCCAGGATCAACGTCGGTCCCCTCTATGATGGATGTCATCTCCCTGCAGCCAAACGCTCTCTGCTCCCCAGAGACCGCTGGCTCTGTGCTGTTCTTCCTGAGCCCCTGCCGCCACTCTCGGGACCGGGACTGTCTGCCGTCACCCCCTCGCCTGGCCCTGCTCCCTTTGGGCTGACGCGGGACCCCCCGCATCAGCGCTGTATTCCATGGGCCCGCAGGCCGAGCGGTGGTGTGTGTTTTGATGTCCTTCGGCGGCTGGAGCGCGCCCCACCGCCGGCTAGCCCAGAGCTAAACTTCCACTTAGCCCTGTTGAATGCTAGGTCGATAGCCAACAAAACGTTCATTATAAATGACTTCTTCACCTCCCGTGGCCTGGACTTCATGTTCATTACCGAGACGTGGCTCCAAGTTGGCGAGCTACTGCCGCTCTCTGAACTTCTCCCCCCCGAATGCACTTTCTTCAACACTCCTCGCCCCTCGGGCAGAGGGGGTGGAATAGCCTCGGTGTTCAAATCCACGTTCCACTGCCGCCTGTCACAGCCGGCAGCGAAGTACACTAGTTTCGAAGTTCAATCTTTTGAACTAAACTTGTCATCCGTCGTGTTCTGCGCCGTCATATACCGCCCGCCTAAATACAACAAGGACTTTTTAAATGACTTCATGGACTTCCTCTCCGGACTGATGGTTAGATACGATCACATTCTCCTATGCGGCGATTTTAATATCCATGTGTGTTGCGAATCACATCCCCTGTCGCGTGATTTCCTAAATCTCATTGACTCTCTCAACCTCACCCAATCTGTCACAGTACCAACGCATGAAAAAGGACACACACTTGATCTCGTTCTGTCATTTGGGCTATCTGTCAATATAATTGACATATGTGCTGCTGCTTTTTCTGACCACTCACCTATTGTTTTCTCCATTAAAATCCCCTGCTCTGCTATTTCCCCTCATGTACCTACAAAACAATCCCGCACGTTTACCTCTAACACTACTGCCCACTTTTCTGAAGCCTTCTCCAGCTCCCCAATTTGTGTCCTAAATGCAAACAGTGTCCCAAATATCGATGACTATCTCTCCATGTTCAATGAGTCATGCACCGATATTTTAAATACTGTAGCACCTTTTAAAACTAAACGCATAAAACCCCTCCCCACACCCTGGCTAAATGAATCCACGCGTACTCTCAGATGTGCATGTAGACGTGCCGAGAGGAAGTGGAGGAAGGACAGGTTGCATGTATCCCTCCAAATCCTACACAGCGCTCTGTCCATCTACCAAACGGCTGTCAAAACTGCAAAAACAGCTTACATTTCCAACTTAGTCATAGCAAATTCAAACAAACCCCAGGCCTTGTTCAAAGTCCTAAACTCCCTCACCAACCCCTGTGCCACCCCCTCTATTGTACCTTCATTAGCCCTATGCGAAGGCTTCCAACACTTCTTCATCAGCAAAGTCTCTGCCCTTAGATCTCTCTCCCCCTTGCCCCCCTTGTCCCCCCTACCCCCCTCCTCCCCCCCCACCCACTGCCTGCTGTTTTTGACCAGTTTGCCCTGGTCTCCCTCTCCTCCCTCTCCGATGCCATTAAACACCTGCGACCAACAAATTGCCCCTCAGACGCACTCCCCTCACGCATTCTAAAGGAAGTACCTGACCCTGTCCTCCTCACATTACTACCACTACTAAACGCTTGCCTCAGCACTGGATGCGTCCCGGCTGCCTTTAAGCACGCTGTGGTCCAGCCCCGGATAAAGAAGCCCAACCTCGATCCCTCTGTCTTCGCCAATTTTAGACCCATCTCACAACTACCATTTTTATCAAAAATCCTGGAGCGCATAGTCTACATACAGTTACAATCATTCCTTGAACACAACAACATCCATGACAAATTCCAATCTGGCTTTAAACCACGACACAGCACTGAAACGGCCCTCCTCCGTGTCTTAAATGACCTGATTACAGCTGCTGATGCAGGAAACTCATCCCTACTATTACTCCTTGACCTCTCAGCCGCCTTTGACACGGTAGACCACCACATCCTTATAGCTCGCCTCGAGCATTACGTAGGCCTTAGGGGCCCCGTCTTAGACTGGTTCCGGTCCTACCTGAGTAACAGGACCTTCTCTGTCCAACTCGGTGATCTCACTTCCTCTGTGGCCCCCCTCACCTGCGGGGTGCCCAGGGCTCGATATTGGGTCCCACTCTCTTCCTCCTATACATACTCCCCCTAGGCCAGATCTTGGCAAAACACAATATCTCATTCCACTGCTTCGCCGATGACGTGCAGGTTTACCTCCCCTTAAAGCCCACCCAAGGGAAGACATCAATAGAACCACTGCTTGACTGCCTGGCAGAAATCAAGTGCTGGATGTCCGAAAACTCCCTGACATTGAACGAAGGGAAAACCGAGGTCATTGTTTTTAATAGTGCCCTCCCGCCCCCCCTCATTGACGCACTTGGTCCCCTGGGCCCAAACCTCTCCACCTCTGTCAGGAACCTCGGGGTCATCTTTGACAGTAATTTTAAATTCGATAGACAGGTCAGCGCCGTAGTGAAAAATAGCTTTTACCACCTTAGACTCCTGGCTAAGACAAAGGCATACCTCTCCCAAAGTAACCTAGAGACGGTGATACATGCTTTTGTCACCACCCGCCTCGACTACTGCAATGCTCTGTACACGGGCATTGACAAGTCCCTCCTCCGCCGCCTACAACTGGTGCAGAACGCAGCCGCGCGCCTCCTCACCAAAACAAGAAAATACGAACACATCAGCCCAGTTTTGGCCTCGCTCCACTGGCTGCCTATTAGCTTCAGGATCGATTTTAAATTAGCACTAAATGTTTTTAAATCATTAAATGGCACGGCTCCCTCCTATCTGTCCGAGCTCCTGCACCGCCACACCCCCCACCGATCCCTCAGATCAGCTGACCAGATGCTATTGGTGGTACCCAGAACCAGGCTCAAAACTAGGGGAGACAGAGCTTTCTCCACCGCAGCGCCTAGACTGTGGAACAGCCTCCCCCTCAGCGTACGGACTGCCCAGACCGTACAGGCTTTTAAATCACTCTTGAAAACCTACCTGTTCTCCTTGGCCTTCCCCCCTACTTAACCACCACTAGACCCCTGGCCCTTCTATCCTCTTTGTCTACTGTGTCCTACCAGTTTGTATTACTTTCATTGCTTTATTATGTTTTTAATCCTATATCTTGCACCATATTGTTTGTTTTGTTGCTTTCATTGCTTTGCAATGTTTTTTTTTTCTTTCTTTTAATCTTATACCTTGCCTCACACTAATTTGTTTTTATCAACTTGCTTGTGAAGCACTTTGGCTTGAGAAGTCTCTGGGACCCACAGTGGGCAGGTTGGTGGTGGGGATGGAGAGGAGACCAGAGTCCTCCGGGGTGGGATGTAGGGATGGAGGTCAGCTAGGTACCGGGGGGCAAGGGAGTGATGGGATTTGTAGGTGATGATGAGGATCTTAAAGTTGATGCTGGACTTGACTGGAAGCCAGTGGAGGTGGATGAGGGTGGGAGTGATGTGGTGCCAGGGCCTGGTGCGGGTGAGAACCCTAGCAGCTGAATTTTGGTCATATTGCAGCATGTTCAGGGCATTGCTGGGTAGCCCTGCAAGAACTGAGTTTGAGTAATCCAGACGGGAGGTGATAAAGGAGTGGATAAGTGTCTCTGCTACGGAGTCAGGAAGAGATGGCTGGAGTCTGGATATATTTTTGAGGTGGAAAAAGTCAGATTTGGTTATTGCTTTGATGTGTGAATGAAATGAGAGGGTGGAGTCCAGTATGACACCCAGTTTGCGGACTTCTGGGGAAGGGTGGATGGAGATCTCTAACCTTCCGGAGCAATCAGTGGCGGCCGGTGTGACCTACTTTTGGGTGGGCGCAGGGGGTAGGGGGAGGGGGGAGGGCATGTCACTGGCAGCGGACAGCTGACCAAGCGAACACTGACTCCCCACAACACTACCAAACCACCAACAACACACAACCAGTCAAATAAAGTACAGTCTAATTCACAACTTGAAACACAATATATAAATAGAAAAGTTAGAAACAAACTTGCTCCGTCTCCAAACACACGCATACGCACACACAGAGAGAGAGAGAGAGAGAGAGAGAGAGAGAGAGAGAGAGAGAGAGAGAGAGAGAGAGAGAGAGAGAGAGAGAGAGAGAGAGAGAGAGAGAGAGATCGCAGCCACTCACTCACCACACTACACACTGACTGTGTGCGTCAGAGAAACCACAAGCGTACGGATATTTAAGTAGGTACAGTTACAGTACAACTATCACCATTGCCATCAATCAATATGATCACAGTCGCCAGCAGATCTCTCTCTCTCTCTCTCTCTCTCTATCTCTCTCTCTATCTCTCTCTCTCTCTCTCTCTCTCTCTCACTCACACACAGCGCGACGTGGAAATGTGGAATATCGTTACACAAGGAACTGCAAAAGATCAGACCTAGTAGTATGTAGTATATTAACTTCAGTATGGGTACAGGGCTGTACAGCATATTTTGCATATTGTTAAACGAGCCAAGGCTAGCTATTAAACAAAGACTTACCATCACAAGAGTTGAATGGGGCGAGATATTCAGCTGTCCAGACAGTCCACAACCAGGCGTGTTGTTGTTGTTGACAGAACAAGCCATAATCCACTTCTTTTAAGGGGAGACACTGCAGGTGAATAGGGTAAAGAAATTAACTAATAGATATCACAATGAAACTTCCCCAGTTGATTACTTATATTAAGACAAGACTTTTTTGTATTACAAGTTTTCTGAAATTGTATGTTTAAATATGCAAATGTGGCATGATCTACTTAAATATGCACTAATTTGCATATAATTCCAGGACAGAAATCTGAACATTGGATAAAGCCATTTTCAAAATGATAGTTTCATTTTGTTGACATATTAGAGCCAAAGGTTATTACAGAGGGGATTTTGGATATCTCTTTTTATCACTCCATAAATCAGAAAATACTCCTTTCAGTCCATTTTTATGGTAAAATTCCATATTTCGCCATGTTTTTAGGAATAAAATGTGATATAAATCAGGGTATGAATGCGATATCAACAAACCCTTCTGTAAATACCTTCAGAACATAGATATGAATAGAACTGGAAGGTTTGGTGTATGCGAGTGCTACTGAAGTGGAGATTTCTGGCTCAGAGTATGAGGAAAAACTCTTAAAACTAATTTTTGGGAAAACACCTTCAAAGTTCTGTATTGTAAAATGCCATACTTTTTTTTTTAAACAGATATTTACAAACACAATACCTAATCAAACCATTAGTAATAGACAACCTAAACACATGCCTGATAACTGAATAATAATAATAATGATGTTATTGAACTGAACAGAACTACACACAGGCTACAAACAGTGTAGTACAGTGTAGTACCCCCTAATAGGCAAAACATATTTGAATAGATATCACTATGAAACTTTCCCAATTTGTTATGTACATATAAACTAAGAAAAAATATATTGCAAGTTTTCTGAAATTTATGTTTATATATGCAAATGAGGCACTTCCCCATTAAATATGTGCACATTTATGGATGCAATAAGGCAAAATGATGTAAAATAAACAACTAAATGTGTGTTATTGACGTTTTATTGTCACTAGTTTCATAGAAGACATGTTTAGGAAGCAAAATATAACAAAATCTCAAAATCAACAAAAAAAGTATATTTGACTATTCACCTGCAGTGTCTCGCCTTAAATCCACTCAAAAAGAAACTCCACTAACGTTTACAGACAACCAGGCTTGTTGTTGTTGTTGCCATAATCCACTTCTTTTAAATCCACTGAAAAAGAAACCGTCGTTAGCTGCATCCAGCTACCAAAAGCAGATCGCAGTCACGTAAGGGCTACAAAATATCCGGACAGGAAGGACCCGGCTGCTTGATTAGATCACTAGAAAACGCGCCCGCCTTCCATCATATTACATCATATTTCAACGCACAGTGCGTTACGCACTGATAGGCGAAATATATTTGCTTGACCTATTTAATTGGCTGCGATGTACAGCGATGAAACCAGTGCATGCCCACTGTGTGCGCTATGCGTCTCGCCCGGCCTGAGAGGTAGTTACTCTCTTTCAGACAGTGACTTCCTGTGAATGAAAACAATTATTTATATTTGATATATTAACGTTATATTGTGCATTGGAAACACAAACATACTTAAAATGAGTAAATATTATTCATTTTAACCCTGTTTATTTTATTTCTAGGGCTCTAAAATAAAAAATAAAAATAAAAAATTTTCTTCTTCTCCTGCTCTCTATACCAGGGCGGGCGGCGCCCCAGCGCCCCTAATGGAGAAACCGCCACTGGGAGCAATGACTGCTTGGCCACAACCTTGAGCTATGTCTTCTTGCTGTTTAGTTTGAGGCAGTTGGATGACATCCAGGCCTTGATGTCACAGAGGCAGTTGACGAGGTGCTATGGGGGGAGAGGATGGGAGGGTGAAGTGTTGATGTAGAGCCTAATGTCATCAGCATAGGAGTGGTAATTGAGACCGTGTTTCCAGATGATGTGATCGAGGGGGAGCATGTAGATAGCATGATACATTTTAAAACCATGATATACAGTACATTTCAGTTCAGTTTCAGTTTATTTTAAAAAGGACAGTACATATTAATCAACATTTCTGTAAATGTGTCAGTTTTAGCCAGCTGGCTAATACGCAACTGTTGTCCTTTTGGCAAGATGTTATGAGACCGACAATACACCTAGAACAAGAGCATTCAAAGTAAAACACAGTATTTACAACACAATAAGACATAATAGTAAAAGCAATAACAAAATACACAATGAACTGATTAAACGTGATCACATGTTTGATTGGTTAATAACCAGGTCTTGAGTTTTTTTGTAAAGGTGTGGTAGGTAGGTGTCCTTTTAAAACCATGCTAGCCTACTGTATATCATTTTAAAACCATGATTATGTTGTAACAAGCTTGAAATAATAAACAAACCTGTTCAGCTATAAAGAATGAGAGTACTGGAACAGTGTTAAATTCAAAGTGTTGTATTAACCAAAAAGAGGATCAAAATAAATGGGGCACCCCATAGTAACGTATGGTACAACAAAAATCATCTCAAACCAACAAGAACGGTCCTGTCAGCTTTACAGTCCATTAGCCCCAACATAAATGTTACCATGTATGTTTACCATGTATGTTTACCATGTATAATGTTACCATGCCTATGTTACCATGTATGTTTACCATGTATGTTTACCATGTACAATGTTACCATGTATAATGTACCGTGTATAATGTTACCATGTGTGTTACCATGTATGTTTACCATGTACAATGTTACCATGTATAATGTACCGTGTATAATGTTACCATGTATAATGTTACCATGTCTAATGTTACCATGTATAATGTACCATGTCTAATGTAACCATGTATAATGTTCAGGCCTACCAGACCATGCAGCCTGCATGGTAGAGCTAGTAGTTTCCAGCAACACTCCAACCTTTGAGTGTCCAAAAGGTGATAAGTCCTGGGTTGATCCACATCTTAATAAGAACAGTCCTGTCAGCTTTACAGTCCATTAGCACCACTGCAGCTGAACTGTCCTTGGTTAATGGAGAATCTTTTAGGAGGCCTGGAAAAATCCCTCCTTCCTCTCACAATAGCAGTAGCAAACAAAACTCCATGAGGCCATGATTCCAATCCAAGATGGCCCCCTTATGGTTAGGACAGCCCCTAACCACACCCATACCTGGAATCTTAAAGGTCAAGTGACCCAAATATGCTGACATTGGCATATCCTAACATATTGGGCCCACACTTCATTTATCAACACATTGACATCTTCTTCATAAAGTAACGCATGTTACAATGTCCTTTTAAAACCATGATACATGTCCTTTTAAAACCATTATATATGTCCTTTATAAACCATGATATATGTCCTTTTAAAACCATGATACATTACCTTTTAAAACCATGATATATGTCCTTTATAAACCATTATATATGTCCTTTTAAAACCATGATACATGTCCTTTTAAAAACATGATAAATGTCCTTCAAAACCCACAAACCTCTTCAAAAAATAGGAAGCTTACATTATAATCAGATGTGTCTTTTTTTAATTATTTAAATTTTATTATTATGTTCTACTGAGAAAATGGTTGAGAACAGTACATCGTATCAAACATTATAATGAGTTTCATAATTTCATACTAGTCAACATCATGCCAGACAATATTTACTTCTACATACATTACAAATGTAGGATAGACGCAGGGAGGAGGACTGTATAGTAATGATGTAGGATAGACGCAGGGTGGAGGACTGTATAGTAATGATGTAGGATAGATGCAGGGAGGAGGACTGTATAGTAATGATGTAGGATAGACGCAGGGTGGAGGACTGCATAGTAATGATGTAGGATAGACGCAGGGTGGAGGACTGTATAGTAATGATGTAGGATAGACGCAGGGTGGAGGACTGTATAGTAATGATGTAGGATAGACGCAGGGTGGAGGACTGCATAGTAATGATGTAGGATAGACGCAGGGTGGAGGACTGTATAGTAATGATGTAGGATAGACGCAGGGAGGAGGACTGCATAGTAATGATGTAGGATAGACGCAGGGTGGAGGACTGTATAGTAATGATGTAGGATAGACGCAGGGAGTAGGACTGTATAGTAATGATATAGGATAGACGCAGGGTGGAGGACTGTATAGTAATGATGTAGGATAGACGCAGGGTGGAGGACTGTATAGTAATGATGTAGGATAGACGCAGGGTGGAGGACTGTATAGTAATGATGTAGGATAGACGCAGGGAGGAGGACTGTATAGTAATGATGTAGGATAGACGCAGGGAGGACTGTATAGTAATGATGTAGGATAGACGCAGGGAGGAGGACTGTATAGTAATGATGTAGGATAGACGCAGGGAGGAGGACTGTATAGTAATGATGTAGGATAGACGCAGGGAGGAGGACTGTATAGTAATGATGTAGGATAGACGCAGGGAGGAGGACTGTATAGTAATGATATAGGATAGACACAGGGAGGAGGACTGTATAGTAATGATATAGGATAGACACAGGGAGGAGGACTGTATAGTAATGATGTAGGATAGACACAGGGTGGAGGGTTGAATAGTAATGATGTAGGATAGATGCAGGGAGGAGGGTTGAATAGTAATGATGTAGGCTAGATGCAGGGAGGAGGGTTGAATAGTAATGATGTAGGATAGATGCAGGGAGGAGGGTTGAATAGTAATGATGTAGGATAGACGCAGGGAGGAGGACTGTATAGTAGGGGTGTAACGGTACGCGGATACGTACTGTACCGCCTCAATGTGGTCCTCCGGTACAGTACGCGCTGTGCACTGAGCGATTGCAACGGTATGGAACCTTTTTTTGCAGAACTTAAATCCCCCCGGCCCCACGTAATTTATCAACAACACTGCGGTTGTTTAACCGACTGTGAATTAAAGTGTCAATGCTGTTTGTCATTTTAACAGCAGATACTTTCTTAAATGCCATCCTCCCGACAGAGCGGTGTTGACGGGGAGCTCTGATGGGTTCGCTTG